>NW_028261397.1:2500-240649 GCF_051295495.1 Thamnophis sirtalis | reverse complement strand
CACCGTGGAGGGGATCGGACCAGATAAATGAGAATAGACCTGGAAGGGCCCCCGGAGGTCTTCTAGCCCAACCCCTCTGCTCGAGCGGGAGACCCTAGACCGTGGGTGTCAAACAGCCCCCAGCAGGTCAGATGTGTCACGCACTGGCCACGCCCAGTTTAGCGAACGGGGGGGGGGAATTCATGTCACATGATGCCACTGTGACCACCCGAGTTCGACACCCCCCTGCCCTGTATCTCATTTCACCCCAAAGGAAACTGTCCACTCTCCTCTTAGACCACCCGCAGCGCCAGAGCCCCAGGACGCCTGGCGTCCAGCCCTCCATACTGGTCCCTTCTCCTCCCTCTGAGGACGTTTCTCCCGAGTCCCAGTGGCTGCTCTCCCCCCTTGAGCCCCCATCCGTTGCTTCTTGTCTGGCCTTCTGGTGCTTTGGGGAATGGGGGGGGGCTCCTATTCTTCCGGGAAGCCCCTCAACTACTGGAAGATGCTGTCTTGTCCCCCCCAGTCCTTCTTTTCTCCAGACCGGCCACGCCCAATTCTTGCAACTTCTTCCTCTGTTTTAGCCTCCAGGCCTTTATTATTATTATTAATTATTATTAATTAGACTTATATACCGCTTCATAGGGCTTTCGGCCCTCTCTAAGCGGTTTAATTGAGTCAGCAACTTGCCCCCACAATCTGGGTCCTCATTTCACCCACCTCGGAAGGATGGAAGGCTGAGTCGACCTTGAGCCGGTGAGATTAGAACCACTGAACTGCAGATAACAGTCAGCTGAAGTGGCCTGCAGTGCTCCACCCTAACCACTGCGCCACCTCGGCTCTTCCTTTAACCCTCCTGGCTGCTCTTCCCTGATCCCTTTCTCCCCCCCCCCCCCCCGGCCTGCTGCCAAGATCCTCTCCCCGTTGCCCTGGACCAGCCAGCTGAAGGAGGAGGTCCATGGCCTGGTCTTGGCCTACAGAGGGACCCCATCACCCCTTGCCCACCAGGGCGTGGAAGCCCCCCTCCCCATTTCCTCTCCCAGCTGCCCTTTACACTGTGGGCAGGCGTCCCCAGGGGGGCCTCTCCTGCCCTTGGGAGGAGTTTCACCTTTGCCCCCCCCCAGGACTGACTCGGTCTTCTGCGCCCGACCTGCCTTTTCCGGCCTCTGCCCCTCCTTTGTCCTAAGAGCTGCCGCCCAGACCCTCCCGCATGGCTGCCAGGCAGGGCCGAGCAAAGCTCCCCACTTCCTGGCCCTGGGTGCCCCCTCGCTGACCTCCCCAGTGCCCCCTTGCAGGTTGGGGAAGCAGGATTTGAAGCGGCTTCCTCCGCTAGGGACGCACAGAGAAGCCACCCAGGCCCCCTCCTCCTTACCAGCAGCATGTTCCTCTGGGCACCGTCATCCCAGCCCACGTCGGGAACAAAGGTGGCCTGGAAGGGAAGCCCACAGTGAGCCACGGCTTCTTGCCACCCACTCCGGCTCTACCTCTGCAGGAGGCGGCATCAAAACACGGGAGACGGAGAGTGGCAAAGCCGTTTTCGGGAGGGGCTCTCTCTCATGGGGGGGGGGCACACCAATGCTGTCGACGGAAGAATGCTGCCCCCGTCCCCCTCGGCCACTGGCCCGACCACGGCAGCCTTCGGGAGGGAGGTCACGGTCAGCTACAGCAGCCACAGAGGCCTTCTGTCCAGGAGGGGCCAGGATTCGATTCCAGACCTCGGGCGGGGGTCTTCTTCCTCGTGGCCCCCCCCGCCCCACGGAAGGATCATCCAAGGGGAGCAGCTGCAACTCACCTGGTCTTGCCCAGCACTCAGAGCAGGCAGGCAGGCGGCCAGCAGTGGCCAGAGCAGCAGAGCCATCGGGAAGCGGAGGAGGGGGCTGCAGGAGGGGAGAGGCTGTGCTGACCTGGGGGCTCTGCGGAGGTTCCTTCCCCCCCCCCCTTCCCTTCCCTTCAGGACCCCCGGGGTCAGCCCTGGCACCAAGGGGCACTGGCTGCAGCTAGCCTGGTTGGGGAAGGGCCTCCTTCTTTGGCCCTCTCCCCCCCTCTGCGGAGGAAGTGCCACATTTCCTGGGGGGCAGGAAGCGCCCCCACCCCCACCCAGATCCGTCAGAAAGCCCCAGGAAACGGAGTGGCTTCCGGACTGCCCAAAAAAGGGCAAGGGTTGTGCAGGCCAAGGATGGCAGAATTCTTGCCCCCCCCCTGCTCAGTTCACCCCCTTGCTGCCCCTACTTCATCTCCTTCCTTGAGCAGCTTCTCCCCACAGCTCCGCCGCTACCCTGCTCCGGCCCTGAAAGGGGGCAGAAAGCCCCAGGCCAAGCAGGAACCAGCAGCAACGCCTGCGCCACAGATTCTTTCCCCCTGGCAGAATAAATATTGACTCCCGGCCTCCAGTTAAATATTTGTTCAGAATCTCAAGTCCAGGGAGCAACGCGGCCCCCTCCCAGGTTGACCGGAGGGGGTGGGCGGAGACAGGCCTCTGTGCCCTACAGGAAGCAGCCTCTCTGGGGAAGGGGCCCAGACCCCCCCCCCCACCTGCTCTTGGCAGTTTAGCCCCCCCCCATGAGCTCCTCTGAACAAATGGGGAGAAAGCCCCCCTCCGCCCAACGGCCCCCACTCTAGGCAGCCACTGCGCAGCCCTCCCCCTCCCGTGCTTTGTCAAGAGTGGACAGGG
This sequence comes from Thamnophis sirtalis, assembly GCF_051295495.1. Classification (NCBI taxonomy): domain Eukaryota; kingdom Metazoa; phylum Chordata; class Lepidosauria; order Squamata; family Natricidae; genus Thamnophis; species Thamnophis sirtalis. The sequence continues at coordinate 237,999 of NW_028261397.1, read as the reverse complement.
AGGTTTCGGGGGGGGGGTGTTGAGAAGGCAGGACCGGGCTCACTTGGGGGGAAAATGTCCCTTAAAAGCCAGCCACTCCAACCCCCAGGGGAGGGGAGGGCAGGAGCCCCACACAGCGTCCCTGTGGGGCTCTCGTGTCCAGCACATAACCAGGGGCTTCTTGGTGGGATTGGCCCCACTTCCGTCTACAGGCAGTTTCTTGACTTGGGCGTCGGGAACAGAATCGTTAAGTGAATCGTGGCCCCCTGTTTTACCACCTTTTTTCCCAGGCTCTTAAGCGAATCACAGCAGCTGCTACAAAGGAATCGTGGGGTCATGAAACGGATCCAGGTCCATCACTGACTCTGTCGCAAACCGAGTGACCGCCTGAGCCTCGGAGGCCGCAGAGCTGCTGGACCCACCGGCTGCTGAAAGGACCGGACTCTGACCAGGAGACTGGGGGGGGAGAAGGGGGGCTGCTGCTGTGGTGTCCCTCTTCTCAGACCCCTCGCAACGGCAGCCCCAGGGCTGGAATCGAGGCCAGGCTGACCTCCCCCGTGGCAGACCCACAGCGGGGCCCTTTCCACGGGGTCTCTGGAGAAAAGGCCTGTCGCGTCCTCGAATCCGAGTCCCGGTCGGGGGAGGGGAGAGGCGCTACCGCACCTGCCTCTCCTTTGCTCTTTGGAGGGTGGGGGGGGATGCCTCCTCCAACTGAGATTGGGGGGGGGGCTTCCCCGCCTCCTCAGCAAAATGTCATTGAGGATCTCAGCTTCTCAGGACGTTTATTTCTTGCAAATTGTTCAATCAACAGTGAGAACACCCCCCCCCCCCCCGTGTCTGCCCCACCATCCCAGTTCCAGGGGAGGGAGGGGAAAGTGCTGGACTGGATCAGGGGAGAGAAAGCAGTGAAGGGAGGAGCACAGCCTGGCAGTCCTGCCCCCCCCCCCCACAAAGGCTGTGGAATCCGGTGCTATTCCCTCCCTCCTCCTGCTAGCCCCCACGTTAGGGGGGAAGGGCACACAGATACCCCCAGGCATCCGGGGACATCTCTGCCGGTCCCCAGGGAGCATCAGGCACATAAGGTGAAGGGGGCGCTTGGCATTTCTTGGGTTGCCCTGCAGCAGGACTATGGGGGGGGAGGGTCGCCCCCGACCTTCCGGTTCCCCCCCCCCGGGCTTTTGGCCAGCCACAGCTGTCCCCGTCCAGAAGCAGGGGCTAGGCCAGCAGCCGGACAGTGCCGTTGTCCGAACCCAGCAGCAGCTGGCATTTGGTGGGAAGGAGAGCCAAGCTGGTGAGGGTCCCTCGGAAGTTCTCGGAGCTCAGCTTGGTGGTCCCGGGGGCCGAGGGACCCTGGAAAGCGTAGACGCTGATCCTGTTGGCCACCGTGCCGGCCACCACCTCACTGCCGTAGAGGTCGAAGGTGGTGGACGGGCTCCGAGGAGGACTTGTACATCTGCAGGGGCTTCGGGCTCCAGGTCTTTCCAGATGGTCAGCGAGTGGTCGGAGGAGGAGCTGACCAGCATGTTGCCCTCCGTGGCCTAACAGGGAGAGGAAATCAGCCTTGACCCAGCGCTGGTAGGTCCCAGGAGTGCTGCGACAGCCCTCGCCCACCCACCCCCCCTTTGCCCCTTCCCAGAATGGAAGGGAGGCTGGGAGGCTGCTAGTGGGCAGTGTCCGCCCCCAACTGCCCAGGGCTGAGACGGGAGGGGGCTGCAGGCTCCTTGGGGCCCCTGCTATTCCGCCCAGGGGCTAAACCCCATCTGCTCAGTGTCCAGGGGAGGCTGCCAGCACCTTTGCCAAGTGATGCCAGGGAAAAGCTCCAGCGTGAAGGGCCACCAGCACTTCCAGGACTCCCAAAGGCTCTGCTTCCACCCAGGCCCACCACCAGGCCAGGCAGCCTCCTCATTCCCCAGGCAGCCCGGGAGCTGGGCAACCCCAGAGTCCCCAGGGCAGGCTGATGGGTCTCCTGGAAGTGGCCCTTGGAGCTGCTGGGCACAGGAGCAGGAACCAGGATGGGCCTGGAAGTCGCCCTGGGGCCGCTGCGGCCTTCGCCCCGCCGCTCACCTTGACCTGAAGGATGTCTCCCTCGTGGGCTGACCAAGCCTTCTGGATCAGGCCCGTCCGGGTGTCCAGAAGGACCATGAAGCCAGAGGAGAAGCCGGCTGCCACGCTGCGCCCGCTGGGACTGACAGCCAGGCAGCGGATGAGGCCGGCGTTGGGTGCGCTGGCCAGCCGGAATTCCTGCTGTAGAGCCCAGAGTGCAGAGGCGTCAGGGGACGATGGGTCATCGCCTCCACGAAGATCACTTCCCCAGCTAGGAAAAGCAGAGCAAGACCCTTGCCCCCCCCCCCCGCCACTCCCCTCCCCCCCCGCCATGGTCCCAGGCGCTACCTGCCAGCCTGGCTTCCGGTGGTCGATGAAGCGGAGCACCGAGTCTGCGCTGGCGATGCTGATGCTGCCGTAGGGGGCGGGCATAGGGCAGAGGGCCGTGATGGGGGCCTTGGAGTCCAGCGCCTCAAAGCTACGCACCCCTTTTCCTGCAGAAGAGACCCGGCTGAGCTGCGCCCTCAGAGGGAAGGGGCCGCACAGGGGAAGGGGCCGTGCCCAGGAAGCACCGGAGGAAGGTTTCAGAGACTCTCCCCAATGCCCTGACCCGCACCGAAGGGGTGTCAAGCAGAGTCTCTGAGTTGCTTCCAAATTGTCTTTTTCAAAAAAAAGGGGTGAACTGCCCCACCGGGGTCTCCTTTCCTCCAGCTGAGGTGAGGAGGGGGCCTCTCCACTCAAGGAGGAGCTAATGCATCAGTCTTGGGCCCCAGGAGGGGAGGGAGACCCCGCAGCCTTGAGCTTCAGGGAGACCCTCTGCCAGGGACTGCCCACCATGGCCACGGAAGGCGCCTGCGGATGAGCCCCCCACGCCCCCAGTCCCAAGCACCTCGGGGTCCGTCCAGGCCATTTGCTGGTGGTGAGTCGAGGTGGCCGGAGACTAAGGGGGGGGGCACCTACCAGTGGGGACGTCCCAGATGTGGATGGTGCCGTCGCAGCTGACCACGTGCTGCGGGGCCTCCAGCAGGCCGACGTAGAAGACGGACTTCTTGTGCCGGTCGTAGGTCAGCCGGGGCTCGGTCTCGTGGGTGCCGTCCCCCCGGTTGTAGAGGGCCAGAGGCGCACGGTCTTGTCCTTGCTGCCGCTCAGGAAGAAGTCCTCCCCGCTCAGGGGGGCCAGGCACTTGACGGCCCCCCCGTGGCCCACGAAGCTCTGCAGCCTGATCTGGTGGAAGTGGAAGGGGGGGTCGTGCTGCCCGACCCCGATCTCGTACTGCCAGTAAGCCAACCAGTTGCCCGAGAGGAGGCGGGCACTGGAGCGCAGCTCCCGCTTGAGCGTCTCCCCCTCCGGGCCCCCCAGCTTGGGGAGCAGGCCGCCCCTGGCCCCGCCCGAGAACTCCTGCTGGCCTTCGGGGGGCACCTGGATGCGGTTGCCCACCAGCACGCCCCCGAAGGTGCCCGAACGCGGGTCCTCGGGCAGGGCGGGAGGGGGCTTGGCTCCCAGCGCCTCCTGCTCCGAGGGGGCCTGGCCCGGCCCAGCCTGCCTTTCGGACAAGGGAGTAGCCTGCTCCAGGTGAAGGCTGGCCAGCTGCCTGACGGAGGCGTGGTTGGGCACAATCGTGTGGAAGGCGTCACCTGCCGGGAGGGGAGGAAACAAAAAGAGAAAGAGGAGAGTTTTGCTCCCAGGTGGGGGCAGGGGGGGGTTATCGCAAAACCCCCTGAGAAGCTTCCTGCCCCCCCCCCCGACCGATGGAGAAGCCCAGCCTCCCCCCTCCCTCTCTTGCAGGGCGCAGGGGAGGGGCAGGGGGAGGAGGGAGGGGCAGGGTTCTCACCCAGCAGAGAAGAGAAGGGCACGAAGGCAACGTAGGCCATTTCTGGGCTGAAGACCTTCTGGAGCTCCAGAAGAGCCGAGGGGTCCGGAGACGGCGGCTGGCCCTGCCAAGAGGGGACCTGCTTTGTCACACCTGCAGAGCGGCTGAAGGAGAAGGAAAGGCCCTCCCCGCCCGTTGCCTCCTCTTGGAGCCCCCGCAGGAGACTTTCCTGGCACAGAAGGCTCCCGGCTCATTCCCACAGCAGCCGCCGTCCGGCCATGCCATCTGGACAGCTGCCAGGAGGAGCCCCTTTGCCCACCCCAGCAGGATCCCAGAGGCAAATTGGAGGGCGGGCACTGAGCGTGGCCCCTCCCATCAGGGACCCTCCCAGGGGCACAGCAGACTCACGGACTCCGAGGGCAGCGAGGAGAAGCTCCGGAAGAAGCCGCGGAGGGCGTCGCGCAGGTGCTGCTGAGCCATCTCCGGTCCGATCCGTAAGCAAACCAGCACCATCAGCCGGATGGTTTTGAGGCACAAGACGACGCGGCCCTGGGCCCCACTGGGGAAACTGTTGGGAAGAGACCCTCAGCACCCACCGCGCTGCCCAGCCTGCCCCCCCCGCCCCACCCCCCTTGGCTGCCACATGGGAATCGCAGGCATCGCTTAAGGGGTGGGTGGGGTGGGGGGTCTGTGCCTCTTCCAGCCGCCCCTCCGAGGGGAGCCTGTGCTGCACACGGGTGCTGAAGGAAGAGGCTGGCGGTACTTTGGGCGCGGCCACTCGGCCCCCTCCCAGCCAGGCGCACCTGAGGGTGGGTGAGGTGAGGAAGCCCAGAAGGGGGAGCAGGACCTCCTGGCCGATCCTGGGGAGGATGTCCATCAGGGTGCTGTCCGACAGGTAGACCACGATCTTCTGGCCGAGCGCCACGGCTGCCAAGAGCCCAGCTTCCTTGCGGCTGTTCAGGCGGCTGGCTGCCGTCCCACTGCCAGGAGCAACCTGGAGGGAAAGCCTGGTGATGGGCAGGGACCGGAGCCCCCCCCTGCAGCCCCCCCCCCACGGCCGAGCAGAAGGCCCCTCTCGGCCGACTACGACAGTGCTTCCTGCCGTGCCAAAGAGGGGCCCCTAGTGGGGATGCGAAGGGTTTGGGGAGGGGGCCACAATCCAGCCCATGGCAGGGAGGGGCAGGAGCTCAGGCCAACGGCAGGGGTCAGCGAGGGGGAGGCTTCACGCGCTGGACAGGCTGGCCTTTTCCTCCACAGGGGGTGGGGAATGGGGAACTCTCTCCGGAGAGGCTGAGGAGTCGAGGAAGGGGGGGGAAGCTGAATGGCAATGGAATGGGAGGGGGGCAGAAGGGGCAGAAGGGTCAGCTGGAGGTCCGTTTCAAAGAGGCGCCTTGCTGACTCGGATGGCGGGGAAGAGGAAGGCGACATGAAGCGGGAGAGGGGGGGGCTGGGATTCTATTATGGGGCCAGGAGGGGGAATCTGTGACACACGGAGGGCACAGGTGCCAGGCAGAGCCCTCCGCCCCAGCTCAGCGCCACCACGCCTGTGCGCACCCCTCCGCTGCCCAGCTGATTTCCCGGTCTTGGCCACACGTGCACAGGGGCAGGGCGCATGCGGGAGATGTGCTCTCATGCGCAGGGGAGAGCGCGGGGGGGCGGCTTTTGGTCCAGGAGGCTGCAAGGAGGCCTGCTAGGCCCAAGACAGAGCACCGGGGGCGGTCACATGCGCATGTGCGGGTGGGGGAAGACAGGGGTGTCACGTATACATGCGCAGGAGGCTGTCACACATGCATTGCACCATGGGTGCGGGCACGCATGTACTCGTATGGGCTTTTGGCCCATGACGACATCCCTGCTAGAGGGCATAAATTCAGGGGCTGCCTGGCGTTTCCACAGCCTGAAACAGGAAGAGGGTCTCGGGGGGGGGGGGGAGGGAGGAAACACTCGGGTGAGACTCGCCCAGGGAGTGGCCCCTCCCACAACGGAGCCTCTTCCTCGGAGGGAAGAGCTGACGTAAAAATGAGGAACTGCCTGATGGAAGCAAAAGCAGAAGGGCCCCAACAGGCTTCCTCTGCAAAAGGCCTCAGTCCGGGGTGCGGGGGCAGACAGAGACTGACCCCCCCCCTTCCCTTGGCAGAAGCTGTGCACAATATGGGAGGGGGGGGTCAGTCTCTGGCCTGCAGGAGCCCTTCAGCAGGACGAAGGCTGCAGTGCAAGGACACCCAGCCTGGCTAAGGGCAGCCTTTGGGTGCTGATGGACGGCCAGCCCACCGTCCTTCAGCTTGGAGGGTAGAAACCCTCCAAGAAATGCCCCCTGCCCGTCCAGCTGCCTGACCTCCACAGTCTCTCCTTGCGGCCTGGGCACCAAACTCGGGGAGGGGTTTTTAACCAAAGGGGGGGGGCTACAGATCTCCCACGGCCGACACCTGCGGTCCGGCAGGAGTGCCCGAAACGGCCATCCCTGAGTGGGCGGTGCAGTGGAGGTTAGGAGGGCCGGGGCAGAAGGCGGAAGACTGACCAGGTAGCTGATGTAAGGCAGGTAGAGGTAGGTGAGGACCGGCTCCCCGTAGAGGTGTGCTATGTGGACCAGGCAGGTGAGCACCGGCTCGGAGACCATGTCGCCCGCCACGGGCCGCCTCTGCTCCAGGTTCCCAGCGTTCGGAGGGCCACCCTCTTCGGCCCCAGCCACAAACTGCTGCCTGCTTGCACCTGGGGGGGGGGAGCAGGAGCGTTGCCTAGGCGGTGGGAGGGGTGCATCCCGAGCCTTGCCAGCCATGCCACGCTGCCACCCGCACTCCCGTCCCAGGAGAGAAGCTCACCCAGATAGCAGGAGGCCAGCAGCCGGAGGAGGTTCCTGGCGACGTACCGGCAGGCGGTGGTGGGGCCCAGCTTGGCCGAGAGCCACCGCACCATCTTGCAGGCTGTGTCTGCAGTGAAGAGGGCAGATAAAGAGCAGCCCCAAAGTCACACCCAAAGCTCCCAGCCGTGCTGGCTCTCCTGCCCCCTGGGACACAGCAGGCCAGGCAGAGCCTCCAGCTGCTACGCTGGGGCACCCCCTCCCCCGTGGCTCCCCCCTCCTGGATTCTGACCCCCGCTGGGTGGGGCGCTCCTGCTCTTCAAGCCAGGCCAAGGGGAAACCCTGAGCTGCAACGACCTGCTCCGTAGATCATTGCCCAGCAACCCCCCCCCCCCGAACTCTCTACAGGACCCCTCTCAGTCACGCGGCAACTCACCTAGCAGGATACTCTGCTCTTTGTCCACATCCTGGTCCAGCAGATCTTGCCGGCTTTCCCCAGGCTCTGCCTGCCCATCTTCCTCAGCCAGAGTGGCCTCTGCAGAGTGGCCAGCAGCTCCTGAGAGAGCTGGCTCTTCTGTGGTCAAAGCAGCCTCCTTGCGGCCTTCTTCCCCGTCCTCTTCCTCCTCCTCCTCCTCCTCCTCGCTGTGCTTTGGGTCACGGCTGCCGTCCAGGCACTGAAGGCCGGCAGCTTTATCTTGTAGGTCCTCCGCCAGGAGTTCCTCGCCGGCATCATCCTTGTCGCTCAGCTGGCCCAGGCTCAGGGCCTCGGCCAGGTAGAGGCCGTTTGGAAGCTCCTCGCTCTCTGGCGGGTAGGCCTGGTCGTGGAGGCTGATGCCGGACATGTAGTTCACCAGCTCCAGGCCGGCGTCCCCCTTGGCCTCCTCCCCAAAGGAGCGAGAGTCCGGGCTGCTCCTGCCGCTCTCCTCGCCGTCCTCCTCCGCCGCGCTCAGCATCAAAGCCTTGTTCTCCTCCTGGAAGGAGCCCTCTGCACCCCCCAGCACCTGCAGGAGGTGAGGCAGCAGGTGGGCGAGGAAGGGCTGCAGCCCCAGCCGGGCCATCAGCTGGGCCACGAAGCAGTCCGTGTAGAGGTAGAAGCGGCCGTGGAGGCCCCGGGGGCTCTCGTAGGCACCGATCAGGAGCTTGAGCAGGTACTTGTTGGTGTTCTTGGGGCCCAGGGCTCTGGCGATGGGCTCAAAGAGATACCAGGCGGCGTGGACAGCCGTCCTCTGCTCAGACAGCAGAGCTAGGATGAAGGGCAGCAGGATCTCCAGGCCTTCGGGAGTGATGCCGCTCAGCACCCCGTCCAGCTGCTGCCACAGCTGGAAGACCAGCTCGCGGCCCTGCCCCTCGTCCCCGGCCTCTTGGGAGAGGTAGGTCAGGATGAACCTGTGCAAGGCAGGGAAGTACGCCGGGAAGGGCAGGACCCCGCTGTGGGGGCTCAGCAGCTGCCAGGGGCACGGCGGGGGCAGGCCTTGCCAGACGGGCTTGTAGGCGAAGAGCTGGGGCCCCCTGCTGCCCCCCTCCTCCCCGAAAAGCTGGAGGTCCGGGACCTTCAGCCGCAGCAGCACCTCCAGCAGATGCTGCAGTGGAGGGGGAACCTCCTTGGGATGAAGCCAGCAGAGCCTCCGGACAGTCTGGAAGCGCTCCCGCAGTGAGGCCGTCGGCTTGGAGGTGCGCAGCTTGGGGGCAAAGAGGATCTCACCCACTAGCACCCCCAGCACCTGCATGTCCCTCTGGAAAAGGTCCGAGAGAGCCACTGGGGGCGGCAAGGGGGGTTGCTCCAGCCGGCCCACCGCCCCGTGCGCAGCCTTCAGCAGGAAAGCATCCAGCTTCTCCAGCTCCTCCAAAGCCTGGAGCAGCTTGTGGCCCTCTGGGAGGACCAGCTTCTCCTCCACCCCTTCCCCCTGGAGGAGGGGGCCAGCGGCCTTGGTCCTCCAGCCGAGAGGCCTGCTGTCTACAGGGAAGCCGGGGCCCTGGGCGGGAGGACCGGGCAGCTCCGAGCCTCTGCCGGGCACCGGGGTAGATTCCAGGGCCTCCGCCCCCTGCTCCACCTCCTCTCCCAGGCTCGGCCCGAACTGGCTTTCGCAGGCAGCTGCATCAATGACCAGCCCAGCAGTCGCATGTCTCCACTTGGGGGTCTCCAGCACTCGTGTCTCCTGGACTGCGGGGATGAGGGGTCGGGCGAAGAGAGGGGCCTCCGTAGGCAGAAGGGTGGCCCCCACCAGCCGCCGGGGGTGGGGCTGATCGAAGAGTTGCACCACTCCGTAGCTGGTGAGGTGGGTGTGGTTGTCCACCAGATGCAGGCAGACGTTCTTCTCCTTGACCGCCTCCTTACCCAGCAGCTTGTAGCCAAAGGTGAGGTCGATCCAGTGGTGCAGGTCCCGAGAGACCTCTGGGCTCTCTAGTAGGGTCCGGTGGGCAGCAACAAACTCTTCGCAGGAGCCGTACCAGGGCGGCACCTCCAGATCCGGCATGTCGGGGTGGATGGACTTGAAGATGGTGGGGTCCGAGTAGAACTCGGGGATGCACTCATCAGGGGTCCAAGCCTGCATGCGCTCCAGGTTGGCTGGGTATTCGTTGGGCTCCCACTGGGACCGGACATGGGTGCACAGCACCGCCTTGGGTGTCCGCCGGGCTGTGTAGACGTAATAGGTGATGTCGGAGAGGACGTCCGAGATGTGATGAGGAACGTGAGGCTGCTCCCCACTCAGGCCGCTTCCCCCCACCACAAAGGCCTGCTTGGTCATCTCATAGGTGAAGTCCAACTGCTTGTCCCCCTTGTTCAGGCGGAACTTGGACTTCCGCAGGTCCCGGAATTGTCCTCCTGGGGTGGTGAAGTCCATCACCCAAGGGAGCACCGGATGATAGTTGGGGTCCCTCGGGCGCCGCCCCACCAATCGGTTCAGGTGCATGAGGTAGTCAAAGTTGCTGAGGCGGCCATTCACCCAGTCCAGCACCAGATCCCCGAGGTCTAGCACGGACCCAGCCCCTTCTTCTTCAGCCGCGGGGCCCCTGGTCCCTTGGCCCTCTGCTGACACTTGGTCTGGAGTGCTAGAAGCTACTGCTGCGGCTCCTCCCTCCCCGGCCCTCTCTCTGCCCGGCTGCTCGTACCCTTGAAGTGGGACCCTGAGCCGGGCACACAGCTTCTCATCCACAGCCACGTCCTCTAGCGAGAAGATGCCACATGCCAGGCCTGCCTCATGGCAGGCCTGCATGGCCAGCAAGACCTGGAAGAGGATGAAGAGCAGTTTGGCATGGCTGTTTGTCAGCTTGGCGGGGCTGAAGGTGATGAGGTCACGCAGGGAGTACCATACGTACGGGAAGACCAGGAAGAGCATCTCCGAGGACTCCACCAGGACATCCGCCTGCAGGACACTGGAGAAGCGTGGGGGGGCGTGGCAAGGGGCGTCGTCCTCTTTAGCAGGAGAGGAGCCAGAGAGGGCCCTCCCCACGTGGACCAGCGGGCAGCAGTAGAGCTTCTGGAGGGCCGCCCGGAGCCCCTCCAGGGCCTGGACAGAGGCTGGAGCCGGGGCCGGGTAGTAGCGCTGGACGTACGAGCGGTGGGCTTGTTTCCAGAGATTCCTACAGTTCTGGGAAGCCACCCTGCGCATGAACTCGTGAAGGGTCTCTGGGGTTCCTGTGGGCTCTTTCTGCGCATTGGCACTTGCGGTCAGCTGGTAGCGTAGCCAAACTTTCTGCAGTCCGTGGAGTTCCACTCGGGTCCAGCCTGCGGGCAGCTTCTGAACCGAGTGCTGGAGACAGGCGTGGATCTCCAGCTCGCTGAGGCCTTCGGGCTGTGGGCACGAGACAGGCAGCACCCCCCGCTCCTTCAGGCTCGCCAGCCATTTTAAGGGCACGAGAGCAACAACGTGGGAACCCCTGAGCAGCAGCTGACTGCGGGCGATGCCCAAGTCTTTCTCCACCTGTGCCAGGAGGGGATCCATTGCAGCTCCTCACCGTTCCCTGCAGAGGCAAAGACTCGGGGTCACACGGGGAAGGAGAAGCGGGCAAAGCAGCGCCACTTCCTACCCCTGCCCCTTGGCTGACAGCCCCTCCCCCGGAGCCAAGCCTCGGTCTCCCCCCCCCACCGCATTTGTGGCCCTGCATTTGCCCTCCTCTGCTCCCGCCCGAAGTCTGCAAGGGGGCACCCCTGCCCCGCCCTCCTCCCGGGCTCAGCTGCCTCCAAACCTGGAGTCCCGGAACCCCTCCGAGCCGGCTACCGGAAGGGGTGTCCGGCCTGGCCGCGGACTCTCCGGAGCGCAGGAGGCGACAGCTCAGCGGGCAGAGAGGCGAGGCTAGCGCGGATGGGCTGCAGCTGGGGGCGCCGGGGGTGGGGGGAGGACTCTCCCGCTGCAGCCGGGACTCACCGGGAGCACGAGCAGCCCCGCCTCCCGCCCTCTTGGATCAGCTGATGCGCGGGAGGGTCACGTGGCGCCGCTGCTCCGGAAAGACGCAAAGTCCACGTGGCCGCCGCGTCGGGGCTGCCCCCTCCCACCCACCCCCCAGCAACAGCTTTGGGGGCTTCTCCGAAGAGACGGGCCTCCCCTCCCTTGCGGACGGGCACCCGGGGCTCATCTGCAGCGTGTTCCCCGCCTCCTGCACGCGCGGGCCGCCTTTCGGGGACCCGAGGCCTCGGGGCTGGTGCGGCGGGGTCCAGCAAGGGGCGCCTACAGCGGCCTCGGCCGGTCCTTGCTGGAGGAGGGCAACCCGGGAAGAGGGCGGCGGTGGGCGCTTCTGCCTTTGTTCGGCTTCTATAGCGGCGCCTGACTGAGAGGCGTCCGGTGGAGCCCCGTCGGGAGGGGAGAGTCAGCAGTCGGGCAGCCTGTTGGGCCGCTTGGCGGGCAAACCCGGGGGCTGAGCGGCGTCGCGTTGCCTGCCGCGGCAGCACCTGCCGAGCAGAAAGCCCCTGGGCCGACTCCAGTTCATCCCCCAGCCGGCCCTTCCGCCCCCTTTGCGAGAAGCCCCCAGCGGCCCCGAGTCCGTTGCAGGGGGCAGGCGGCGGTCCGAGAGCTCAACTTGGGCTGCTGCAAATCGAAGCGCTCATGTGGAAGGGGAAAACCGCACGGCCCCCGGCCTACTTTGAGAGTCCCGCCGGCATCCTTCGCTTCAGCCTGCGGAGGCTCATTCTGGACAGGCTGCGCCCGGGGAGTGGGCGCGCAGGGGGATTCCTGCGTGGGGGGGGTTTCCGGAAGAAGGCCGCCGCCGCCGCCTTCGTGGACTTCCTGAGCAGCCTGGCCGAGCGCCCCTCCCCCACGCCCACCCGGCCGAATGCGGAGCTTCGCAGGTAAAAGGGCGGGGCGGGGGGCGATAGACCAGCCACTGCCAGCAGCTGAAAGAGCCGCTGTCTGCGGAGGTCGGAGGGAGCCCCTGCGAGGTCCCTTAGTAGAGGAGCCGGAGCGAGGGGCGGGCTGTCTTCTGAAGGGAGGGGGGCGGCTGGACTCTGCTAAAGCTGAAAGAGGCCGAGCCGCTGCTCTGTTGGGCCAGGGAGCCGCCTGGCAGAGGCTTGCAGGTGCCCAGACTCGGGGTCCAGGATCCCACTGCCTGCAAGGCCCTCCTCCCATGCTTCCTTAGCCCCCTTCCCCCCCCCCCAGTGCACCCACAGCTTTGAATTCCTAATGCGCTGGTCAGCCTGACCATTAGGTGATGGGGAGATGGGTAGGGCAGTGCCGGGCGTCGGCAGCTCTGCCTGGAAACTGGGCTGCGTCGCCTCCCGTGACTCACCCAGGAATGTCTGGCGGAAAGGGGATTTGCTGCTGGCCAAGGACAGGGCTTTGGCTGGCCCACCACCCACCCACCCCAATTTGGAAGACACCATGGGGAAGGGAAGATGGGGCAGGGAACAAGCTGTTCCAACTTGGAAAAGGCCCCTTCCTCTTTGGAGTGGCTGCCCAGGGCTTTGGCCAGCTGAACGCTATCTCCTCCCCATGCCAACCTCTAGGGCAAAACCCTGTGGAGCCAGCCCTGCATGGAGTCCAGCTGGCCTCTGCGTCTGCCCACCCACTCAGGGAGGGGGACAGCAAGTAAGTGGCGTTCTCCTGCCGTGGCTCAGCTTGGAATGGCTGTCCAGGGAGAACTGAAGAGGTGGGCAAGAAGGGTGCCAAAGGCTGCCTGCCCTTTCCGTTTGGCCTCAGCCCCAGAACCACACGGGTAGGGCTCTCTCCCTACGCTCAGGCCCAGTGGGAAGGAAGCCTGGTGGCTGCGGACCTGTGGCCAACCTTGGCTACTGCTATGGGAATGTGTGGTGTTGCCAAGCATCACTCTGTATGCAGAGCCTTTGGCCGCAGCAAACGCCAGCTGGAAAGGGCATCTGTCCCTGGGCTCCTTCTCCAGCCACCCTCTCCTCCTCCTGTTCCTTCAGATGGGATGCCCATTGTGCAGGGTGGCTGGAGAAGGCGGCTCCCCCCCATGCCCTCCCCTGCTGGCATCTCAGAGAGCCTCAAAGACCCTGCTGTTCACCCAGGCCTTGGGCAAGTCCCTGTACAAATATAAGAAATAAATGCATTTCAGGTTGGAGACTCATAGAAATGGAGTAGGTCAGTTCTACTCAATCTCGGCCACTTTTAAGATGTGTGGACTTCAACTCCCAGAATTCCCCAGCTAGCAAGAGTGGCCCAGGTTGAGAAACATTTAAGACTTCCCATCTTTTGAATATCTACTGATGAGGCCTGAAAGTTGGGATCCCCTCAGAGTTTGGCATAAGATATGGACAGTTATACAAATGTTACAAATAAATAAAATGTATTTGCTTTCTTCGTCAACCCTTTCATGTATCAGATCAATGCTTACACCATTCCTGGCCAAGATTCTCCGCCTGGTTTTGTGACTCAACGGAAAAGCATCGCATTTGTTTCCTTGCACACAATCCTGCTCCTCCTTTCACCCCCAGATCTTTTCTTAGTTCCCCCCCCCCTTCTTCATGAGATTTGCTTATTTATATCTCAACCGCCCAGCTCCGTCTCCCCATCAATAAAGTTGCAGAATGGAAGATTCCTGCCCTGGCAGGACTAGAAGACCTCGGAGGCCCCTTCCAACCCCAGGATTCTGCCACCCTTCAGAAGCAGTCGCGGGCGACCTTGCCACGCGTGCCCCCTCCTCGCTCGCCTGCCTTTACGGTCCCCTCTGCCCCTCCTCTCAGGGCCTGGCGGGGGAGGAGGAGGAGGAGCTCGGATCGCATCGCACCCAAGTAGTCCGCTAGGCGCTCCGCGTTTCTTGCGAAGGCCCAGCCGGGCCAGAACCGCTCCAGACTCATCGGATTAACCGATGAGAGCTCCGCTCCAGCTGCTTCGCCCGCCCGGTCGGGGCAGGGAGAGGGGCGGGAGGGGGTCCGGGGCGCTCCTTTCCGAACCGAGCGGCTCGCTCTTGCCGGGGGGCGGGGGGGCGCTGGACACGCGGGATCGGGCGCAAGGGCGGCGCTGGCCCTTTAAGCAATCTGCACAGTCATCGTCCGCACCGCCAGGATTGCCAAGTCACCGGGTTCAATTCAGTTCTCTCGGCCACGCCCCTCGGGGGCCCTGATTGGCCTGCGGCCGAGGACAGCTCCACTTCCGATTGGGTCCCGCACTTTGCAACAACTTCTCGGAATCTTGCCTACGTCACCGAAGTGGAATTCTTAAAGCTGCAGTGCGCGCGAAGGGGGGCGGCGCGGGGGGCCCCGGGGACCTTTCCTGGCGCAGGAGTGGCGGCCTCCGGGGGGAGTGGTCGCGCCCCGCTTGGTTCTCTGGGCCGCGCCGCGCGTCCCGGGAGGCCACGGCTGCGCTCTGCGGGTCAGGAGGCCTCTGCGAGGACCGGGGGAGGGGCTCTCGCCCCTTTAAGGCCCCCTCCCGAGTGGAAGAAAATGCCAACTCACAGTGGCGCTGGGCATGACGGGAGGGCGCAGGCGGAGACGAAACTACATTTCCCGGCAGCCTCCTCCGCGCCGTGCCAGGGAAAGGAAAGGGCTCCTTGCCGCGGGTCAGGCCGGCGGCTCTCGCCAAGCCCCCGCCCGGCGGCCGGCACGTCGATCAGCTCCGCCGCATTCGCGGATTGGCCGCTTTCGCGAGGGGGGCTGTGACGGAACCGCCTCCGCTTCTGCCCGTTGGCCGATCCGCCCGCCAATCCGAGGGCGGAGCGGCCGGGCGGCGATTGGGCGGCGAGCGAGGCGGCCAGCTGATCAGAGGCAGCGGCAGCCGGTGAGCGAGCGTGGCGGTGGCGGCGGCGGCGGCAGGGCAGGGCAGGGCAAGCGGTGGCGGGCCGAATGAGCGGTCGGCCGGCCGGAGTCTCCTCCGACGAAGGGCAGGGGGCCGGGCGGCGACACTCGGGGGCGACCCGGGGCCGGTTCTGGCCATCGAAGGGGTGGCGGCCGCAGTCGGGTCACCTTCCGCCTCTCCTGGTGGGCGACGCAGCGGAGCCTCTGCCCGACGGGGGCCCCGGGGAGGGCGGCGGCCGCGGGGCTCCCGCTGGCAGCGGGCGTGCGGGGGGAGATCGGCCGGGCCGTCGTCGGAGGGGAAGGAGCGCGCCGCTCGCCGCCCCGAAGAAACTTTCTGCCGCGCCCCGCCGGGCCAGAAACTGGGCAGCCGCCGTCGCGCGCCTCGGTGGCCGCGGCCGGGACGCCCCTGCTGCTGATTCATGCCTCGCAGCCGGCGGCGGGCGGGGCGGGGGGCGGGGCGGAGCGCCTGCCCGTCCTTGGGCCGAAGTTCAGCGGCGTCGGAGGGGCCGTCAGACGGCTGGAATGCGGAGCATCCGGAGCAGGCACGCGGGGAATGCGCGCCGGCCTTAGCGCGGCCCCGCCGGGGCTCCCCTCCGCGTTCCACGCGGGCGGCGGGTCTTGCCGGGTGCCAGGCGGGTCCAGGGTTGCGGAGAAGCTCCGAGACGGGGCTGCGATGATGACTCAGGCGACGGGCGGCGTCTGGGGCGGAAGCGGCTCCGGTCTTTCTGCTGGGTGGGAGGCGAGTGCCGGGTCTTCCCTCCGCTCTAACGGCGCCCCTCTCTCCCCCTCCCCAGCCTGGCGCTCCGGCCCCTTTGGCTACCCGCAGCAGTTCTTCAGTGGCACGCTTTACGTCCCCTCCGGCAACTAAAGCTGCCAGTTGAAGAACTGTTGGCCGTAGCTGCACTCGGCCAGGGCCGGCCCACGGACGGACGGACGGACCGACACAGCCCCGGCCGGCAGCTGCACCGGGTCCTTGACAGGTAAGGCAGCCTGCTAGTCCGTCCTTCTCCGGAGCCCCCGGGACGTCCAGGCCTCTCCTGCCGGGCCAAGAGGGGCCTCGTTGGACAGCTGCAAGTGGTGGACTGCTGCTTTGCCCCGCCCCGCCCAGTCGGGCCTTGGCCTGCTGCCTCGGCTGGTCCCGGCTGGGCTCTGTGGATGATATGGGGGTGTCTGGCTGCTCCCCTGGCCGGAGGAGGTCCCAGCTCCCCTCCTTTTCCTCTGCGTTGCTGGGCAGAGGCTTCCAGTGAACCTGTTTCCCCAGCCCCCCCCCCACACACACAGGGAGCATGGGTGGTGGGACCCTCGGAGCCCTTTTGCTCCTCATCGCAGCAGCAGCAGCAGCAGCACCTGGGGTGGTGGGCTTGGCCAGGGGCTCCCTGGTGTTCAGCCCAGTTCCCAGGATGTGACAGGAAGAGGCAGGCGGGGCTGAGTGGAAAGGGGCGTGTGTGATCCTCTTTCCCCCTTGGCCCAGCAGTGGGGGGGGGTGGGGGGCAGGACCTAGGTGGAAGCCTGCCAGCTGAGTTGAGGAGACAGAAGCTGCCCTGGCCCAGCCCTCTGAGGCCTTGTCCTGTCCCCAGACAACCTTTTCAGGGGGGGGGGGGGACAGTATAGGCTTCCCTGACATTCAGGAGTCGGTGCCCTCCAGGCGTGCAGATCGATGCCAGGACGGCCACTCCATCTGCTGGCTGAGCGTGGAACTGCTGGGCTGTGGAAGCTGGCGGTCCAAGGGAGAACCCCGGGAGGGCTGGGGTGGTTGGGGGGATTCTGCTTCTGCCTTGGAACTGGGTGGGTGCTGCGTCCTGCTTCCTTCGTACTAAGCTAGGAAGGAACATTGCATGGAAGGGCAGGGACAGATTTCATAACCTTCCCTCTCCCCCCCCCCCTTTGGGGCTCTGTTGCTCTTGGTCCAGTTCGCCCTGCAGCGGGATTACACCCCCCTCCCCCACAACTGCAGCTATAAATAACCGAGGCCCAGAAGTCTTCTTTCCTTTCAGCCTCTTCTTTGACAGAAAGGACTTGGCCTGTTCCAGCCGGAGGGAGTCGGACCATCCCACCCGCCAGAGCAGACTTTCCCAGCCTTGAAGATGCGTGGACTTCAACCTGGCTGGCTGGGGGATTCTGGGAATTAAAGTCCACATAAAGTTGCCAGGCCGGGAAGCCTTAGCGCCCAAGGCTGGAGCAGAGCCAAAAGCCTCCTGGGGGTCGGTGGCCCCCTGCTCAAAAGTCTCAGAAGGAAAGGGACCACAAGTCAGAGTCTTCTTGTTCTCGGTTTATTTCGGCTGGGTGAAAGGGGGCTTCTGCCTGTGACCCCCAAGCGGTGAGGCCGTCTATTGGGGCGGCTCTTCATTCAGCACCTCCTTCGCCTCCATCATGGACCTGCAAAGAGGCCACTTGGCTCAGGGGGGGGGGGGGGCTCAGGACAAAGGACCAGGGGGCTGGCAATTGGGGAGGGGGACTTACTCTGCCTCCTGCTTGGAGATGCGTTTCCCGGAGTGCAGGGTCTCGGCCACCACGGCCACCAGGGGGTCAAAGTTCAGGCTGGCCACTGCAGTCACCCAGCCATCCCTGGGGGAGAAGAGTGGTCAGGGGGGGGGAGCCATCTCCTGGGGAGGGGGAGGGGTGCAGAGCAGGGGTGAAATTCAGCGGGGTTCTGACGGGGTTCTGGAGAAGCCGTAGTGGAAATTTTGAGTAGTTGGGAGGACCGGCAAATGCCAGCTCTGTGCGGAGGGAATGGGGATTTTTGCAGTGTCCTTCCCCCTGCCACGCCCACTGGACTGATAGTAAAAAAATTGAATTTCACCACTGGTGCAGACTGCCCCAAAAGCTGTGAGAGAGGCAAGGCGGTTGCTTCCTCCCCCAACCTCCCCCCCCCCCCCGTGTTCCTGACTGCGAAGAAGACTGGGTCCCGCTAAGCGGCATTTGGGTGGGGCACAACTATGGGGAACAGATGCTAATGGAGGTGGTGAGGTCGCCATTATCACAATAGGAAAGGAGGATTTCCCCGTGTTCCCTCCTTGCGTAGAACCTGCTTGTTTTGCTCCTGAAAGCCAGGTAGCTGCTTTGCCTCTCCAGCTGCTCCTCACCTCAGGTTAGAAAAGGAGGAACCTCTCCTGGCCCAGTTCGCCTTTCGGCACAGTCTCCGTGTGGCCCTTCCCGTAGCCTGAGAAAGAGCAGGGAGAGGTTCACTCCGGCCGAGCAGCCCTGGAAGCCTTCCCGGACCTCGGAGCTTCCACCTTGTACGCCTCGCTGCCCTAGCCGGACGCCCCCCCCCTCCACCCCCAGCTGTACCTGCGTAGCGGATGCTCTTCGACTGCAGCTTCGTCCAGAAGATGGGCACCGTGTGGAGCGGCTTCTGCCTGCGCACCATGTTCAGGGCCGCCACATGTCCTGGGCAGGAAAGAGAGACAGGCCGTCTGCCCCCCTTGCCAGGCGAGGAAGCTGGCTGTCTCAAGGGCTCTGGGGGCAGGGGGGCAGGGACCCAGTTGGGCCCACGCAAAAGGTCTGGAAATGGAGCGCAGCCCTGGGCTCGCCCTGCGCCACACGTGGGGGAAACCAGCGGCTCCGAGGAGGCCCAGCCCAGCCTTGCTCTGGGAGCGCAGGGGCCAAAAGGCTCCCTGCACTTGAGCCAAGGTTGCCCCACGAGAGGGTCGATGCAGGCCGAGTGCCCCATTCAGACAACTCCCCCTCCTCCCAGGAGCTTCTCCAGCCTGGGCCAGGATGTCCCCGGGACTTCTCCTGGGGCTGATTCAGGGCCCAGCTAGACCCGGCTTCTGCTCTGCCATCCTTGGGGTGGGACTGGCTACTGACGATTGTGCCCCCTCCTGGCCCATAGCCAAAGTGTAGCTCGAAAGAGGCGGGTACCGTGGGCTTGGGCGATCTGCCAGTGATAGATGGACGCAGACTTTCCACCAAACAGAGCCACGGGGAAGGAGGCCACGTCCCCAGCAGCAAAGACGGAGGGGGCGCTGGTCTGCATGAACTGGAAGGGAGCAGAGAGACTGGTCAGTGAATGGAGGGGGGAGGCACTCCCTCAGGGTGACCCACCCTGCTTACCAGGTCCACCAGGATGGCACCGCCACGGTCAAGGCGGATGGAGCTTCCCTGGACAAAACTGGAATTCGGAGTGACGCCTGTGGAGGGGAAGTAGGAGCCTCCGGTCAGGCCAGTGCGGTCTCCTGTGGGGGCTGGCCCCACTCCCTCCAAGGACATGGGGACATCCTTGCTAATAAGGCAGCTGCAAGAAAAAGCCTGCCCCTCCAGATGTGGCCAGCTGCAGCCCTGGTGCCCCCAGCTGGTGGGCAGGAGCAGAGCCCTCTGTCCCTCAGCCTTTGCTGCTCCCCCTGGTGGGCAGAGGAGGAAATGCTGGCGCTGTTCCATCCTGATCACAGACCATTGGAAGTAGGAAGCGGCTCCTTCTGCCTTAAAAAGCAGCAGAAGGCGGCCCTGCCCGTCTCCCCTCCTCTCTCAGTGTGGAAATGGTTCCAGAGCACCTCCAACTCACCGATTCCCACCACCACCAAGTCCGCAGGGAGAACCGAACCGTTGCTAAGGACAACGCTGGTGACCTGGGGAAGAAAAGGAGGCAGAGATGCAGCAGCCCCTCCCCCCCTTTTCAAAGTCCTGATCTGCCAGCTTCTGGGGCAGCCGGGGGGGTCCCAGACCTTCCCATCTTCTCCCTGCATCTGGGCCACATCTGTCTTCATGTGGAACCGAACTCCCTGGGCTTGGAGCATCTGGAAGGGAGGGAGGGAAAAAGAGGAAGGAAGGAAGGATTATTCTCCTTGGAGCCCTCATCCAGTCACCTCCCCTCCAGGGCTCCTCCAGGAAGCAGCTCTAGTTCACAGGCCATGGGGGGGGGGGGGCCTAGAAGGGGCTTTGCTGAGCCTCGGGAGTCCTTGAGCCAAGTGGGGACTTGTGCCCACCAGAGAAAGAAAGGTTTGCATTGCTCAGGAACTTTCCCTCTGACGCACTACAATAAAAGAAAGCTAGAGATGTTTTTCCACCCAGGAATGGCTGCTTGAACTTGGCTGCAAGGATCAGCCTATGTGGAGGGGCCCCTGGGGACCCCCCTCCTCGCTGTGGGATCGCTTGCCCCTCCCTACCTTCATGGCCACGGTGCCCACCTGACCCCCCAGGGTCAGCTGGTAGGGCAGCTCTTCTTTCTCCACCACGTGTAGCTGGGCTGCTTTGCCAACCAGGCTGGCTGCCACCTCCATCCCTGTGAGGGGGGGGGGGAAGGCCAGGAGCTGAGAGGAGGCAGGCGTGGAAAGTCGAAGCGGGAGGGGTGGGCAGCTCATAGCTGGGGGTGCAGATGAGCCCAGAGTCCCCATACCAATGAAAGAGGCTCCTACAATCACGACGGTCTTGCCAAGGGCCAAGGCCAGGATCCGGCTGGCATCTTCAGGGGTGAGGAGCGTGCGGACATTATCCAGGCTACAACCTGGGCACTGGAGCTTCCGAGGGCTGGGCAGAGGGGAGAGAAGCCCATCAGTCCCCGCCTGGTACCCACAGTGACACCTGGGCCGCCCCCTCTGCTCCCCCCCTCCCCCGGGGGCCTCATTTACCTGCTGCCTGTGGCAATCAGCAGGCTGCTATACGCCTGGGATCTCCCATCCCGGAAGTGGGCCGTCTTGCCTGCAGGATCCAGAGACACCACCTGCAGCCGTGTGGAAGATGCAGAGGGGTTGGGCAGAAGCCCAAGTGAAACCCCCTCCCCCCCTCCAGGCTGACCCCAAGCCAGCAGCAGACTCGAAGGAGACCTTCCCGCGGTGGCTGCTGGCACGGGAGCCGTGAGGGGGGAGCCCAGTGGGCAGAGGTTGGTTTCCTTCCCAGTGCAGGAGTGGGCCTTCCTCAATGGAGCCGTTTCCTCCTCTGAGCTTCGGGACATGGCAGCCCGAGCCGCCTGCTCACCGGATGGGGACGGGACAAAAAGCACCAAGGGGAGGTTGAATCGTGCCCCCCCGTCTTGAAACGTGCCAAACCATCCCTACCCACCTCGCTCTGCTTCCGGACTTCAATGTCGTGGGCGTCCAAGAAACTCTGGCTCCGGAGATACAGGCTGTCGGCTGGGGCCCCCATGTACTAGGAGGCCGGAGGAGAAGCAAGGCTTAAGAGCTGGGGGGCCCTTTCGGCAATCGGGAGCATCCAAAGGGAGGGGGGATAGGAATCTGAGGCACCCCCCTTTTCCTCTCGTGAGGGGAGGTGTCCCACCTCTGGACCTCAATGTGCTTTCTTGGGCCAGCCCCCTTCCCCTCCCACGGCAGCTTCCAAAGGCCAAAGGCTCATGCCTGACCACAAGAATGGGGGGGTGACCCCCCCTCCTCCTCTGCACAGCAGCAGCAGCTGCTGCCCTCCCCCCTCTGCACACTACTCAACTCCTCCCCCCCACGTGCCAAGGCAAGCCCCTCCCCAGCCCAAACCTGGGTCAACTTTGTCCTGTCGTAGGGAAGGTGATTCTCCCAGGTGGCCATGACGATCCTTCCGGTGAAGCCCTCTTGCCGGAGCGTCTCCGCGCAGGTCAGGGCTGCCGGGCCTGGCAGGGAGGGGAGGGAGAGATCCGGTCCAGCTCTGCACCGTCCCTGGACCAAAGCCTGGCTCTGTCCACCACCACCACCCCGCCTTGACCACAGGCCCACCTGCTCCCAGCAGCAGGACCGTCTGGGGGTCCATCTGGCACTCTCTGGCCATGGGCTTCACTCTGCGGCTGCTCTCGAGATCCTGTCAGGGAAGGAAGGAAGGAAGGAAGGGGAGGGAAGCAGGCAGGGGAGGGGAGGGGAGCAGTGAGATGCCCTGCTGGCCACTATAGATCAGGCACGGGGGGGGCCCACCTACCTTCATCCTGGCTGAAATATGCACCTGCCCCTCCTCCACGGTCACCTGCAACAAGAAAGGGCTTTTCCTGAGAGATCGGGGGCCAGACCGTCCCAGGCTTCCCCTTCCCTTGGCAGTCTGGAAGGAGCGGCCTTTCTGAGCCCCCCCCCCCACAAGCAGTAACCGGGGGCCCAAGAGTGCCCTTCCTGATGCCCAGGACAGGAAGGCAGATGACCCATTCGTCCCCCAACTGACCTAACCCCCCCCCACCTAGCCAGGCTGCCTCGCTGCGCCTGGCCAGCCCTGAGCCTTCCCCGTGACACAGCCCTCTCCCGCGATGGCTGGGGTTATCTCTGGCACCCTCTTTCTGTCACTGCTTCGCCCACCAGGTCGGCTAACCGGTTCTGTTTTGCTTCATCTGGAAGGCAGCACACAGCCAGTTGGTCTAGCGGTTAAAGCTTCAGGTTGGAAAGACGGAGAGACGGTGAGTTCTAGTCCTGCCTTGGGCTTGAAAGCTGGCTGGGTGGCTTTGGAGCAGCCCCTCCCTCCCTCCCTCGGGCCAACCCACTGTGTGAAAACAGGAGGAGGGAGGAGCACTGGGTCTGTTTTCTACCTGGGGCTATTTGTAAACGTAATAAATGTGGGGTGTAAATAAGAAACCTCTTCTCTTGAGTCATTATGAAAGTGGGATATGATTCAATAAAATCTGCCTGCATCCTCAGGACGGTCTTTTTATCCTGCCCAGGTTGCAGAGCGGATGCCAGCTGGGGCTGCTGTGCCAAAGCACTGGGGTTGCCCCACAGGGTGGGAAGAGGAGGGCCAACCCCAGTCTGCTGCACCCGGCTGGGACGGCATACAAGCCCAGTGGGCCTAGGCCTGTGGGGCGCACTCACAAGCGCAGGGGGCTCCGGCAGGAGCTGCACTGCTGCACGGACCCCAAGAGCTCAGCAGAGGACAACCTGGGGGGCTCCTTGCCCCTCTTAAGGGCTCCAGAGTCATCCGTTGCCCCCAAGGAAAAGAGGCACTGGGAGGCGGCTGGAGAAGATGCCCCCACCCCACCCAGAGCAGTGTATGGGAGCCTCTGGGAGCTGGGACCATACATGCTCCTTGCGGGGGGGGGGGGCAGGCAGAGTTCAAACGTACTTGGAAAACAGGCAGACAGTCCAGGGTGGGATACTCCTCAATGTCCCCGGTCTCAGTGCTGAAGCAGGCTCCGTGCCAGGGGCAGCGCAACCGGCCCTTTGCCAGGTAGCCTGAAAGCCAGAAAAAGAGACCCACGGAAGGGGGGGGGAGGGGGAGGCAGTGTCCTCTGAGAAACCAGAGCACAAAATGCCCCGAGAGGCGGCTGAGACTGCGGGAGCACCAGCCCTTGGCAGCCAGGCCTCAAGGGGGCGTGGGGTGCTCTTGAGGTCCAAGGCCTCTCTGGGGTCCCCACGAGGAGCAGCCCCTCACCATGAGCGGAGCCTGGATCCAGAGCACCCGAAGGCCTTTGCTCCCCACCCAGACCCTTCCCAGTTCAGAGGAGGCTGCCCAGGGGGGGGGAGGAGGGGTTCACCTTTGCAGAGGGCAGCTCCGGCATGAGGGCAGCGGCCGCCCAGCGCTCGGATGACCGGTCCTTCCCTCAACAGCAGCACAGGGTATCCGGCCACCTCGACCTCCCGCATCCTGCACCAAAGGGGGCGGAAGAGCCATGGCTCAAGAGTTTAGAGTTTTATTAGAATTTGTAGGCCGCCCTTTTCCCTGAGGGGACTCAGGGCGGCTCACATAAAACTGGGAAGGGGGGAATACAAACATCAAGATAGAAACATATAATAAAATGGTAGGCAACACACATTCATCATTCGGGAGGGGCAACTATCCTTATCCCCAGGCCTGACGGGCGAGCCAGTTCTTCAAGGCTATGCGGAAGGCTTGGACGGTGGAGAGGGTACGAATCTCCACGGGGAGGTCGTTCCAAAGGGCCGGGG
The DNA here is from genome assembly GCF_051295495.1 of Thamnophis sirtalis. Lineage (NCBI taxonomy): Eukaryota > Metazoa > Chordata > Lepidosauria > Squamata > Natricidae > Thamnophis > Thamnophis sirtalis. Next base: position 214,408 of record NW_028261397.1, on the reverse strand, counting down.
CTACTGCTGAGAAGGCCCTCCTCCTTGTAGTTGCCAGCCGACACTGGCTGGCCGATGGGATACGGAGGAGGCCTAATCTATGGGATCTTATTGGTCGCAGGGATGTAATTGGCAGAAGGCGGTCTCTCAAGTATCCAGATCCACTGCCATGTAGGGCTTTATGGGTGATTAATAGCACCTTGAAGCGCATCCGGAGATCGACAGGCAGCCAGCGCAGCTCGCGGAGGATAGGTGTTATGCGGGTGAATCGAGGTGCACCCGCAATCACTCGCGCGGAAGAAGCCTTTGCTAGGCTAGGAGCCCCCCCCCAAATGGATTGGGACCGGAGGAAGTGCTGGTGGTAGCAGGTCCCCCTGCACCAGTTGGAAGCCGCCCCCCCCCCAACCTCCGTGTAAAAGCCAGGAACGGGACTCTTGGAATGGGCCAAAGGAGATGCATTGCACACATGGCCAGGAAATAGTGGTTTCCCCCCCCCCCCCACCTTAACCAAAAGGAGGCCCTGGCTGACCCCCCCCCCCCAAGGGCTGCCTTGAGGGCTCAGAGGTTGCAGAAGAGAGCCGGCCCAGACCATCCATTCAGAAACCGTGGTCAGCTGCACCAGGGTGGGTGGGAGGGGAGGGAGGGAAGTCCCCTACGAGCTCCCAAGGGAGGCTCTGAAGGACCAGCCAGGCCCTGGTCAAGGGCCAGGCAGCCTTGGAGGCATTCAGTCGCCTCTTGAGGGGCCTCGGCTGCAGTCTCAGCAGCAAAGCCCCTCTTTCCTTTGGAGGCCCCACCAGCCAGACCCACCAACCCACCCAAGAAGAAGCAGGAGGGCCGCATCTCAGGGCAGGGAAAGGGTGGGGCCCTAGGGGCAGCCTGGCCCTCTTCCCCCCAGCAGGAGCCTCTCTCTGACCCCGGAGGGGCTCCCCTCAACCGGTCAGGAGGCTGACCTGGGCACCAGCAGCCACAGGCATGCCGGCTCAACTTGTGCACAAGAAGCCCCCAAGCAGAGGGGTCAGCCCTGTCCTGACCCCAGGGATGCTGACTCACTCGCCGTCCTGGAGCTGATCTTCATGGCAGACGCGCTGAGTGACCAGGCTGTTTCCACCATCCTCCTTCTGGGCTGAGGCTGGAAAGAGGGAGGAAGGAGGAAGGAGGAAGTTGGGGAGACCCTCTCGCTTCCCCCCTCCCCTCCCAGGGGACTCTCTGCAGCAGCTGCGGGTCCTGCATGGTGCATTGAAAGGGCCGTAGAGGCTCCTCAGAAAACCCACCCACCCTTTCTGCCACTGGGGCTGGCACCAAAAGGTCCATAAGCAGCCGCTGGGAACTGGGGCAGCGCAAAGATTCCCCCCCCCCCTCCGGAGCTTCTCAGCTGGGAGCCTAGGTGGCTGTCAAAGGAGGAGGAGGAGGAGGAGGAGGAGGAGGCTGGCCTTTCTTGGGGCAGCTGCAGGAGCTGCCTTCCCCAGGGGTGAGAGAGAAGGACTGGCCCAAGTCTGGCTTCCTGAGACTAGAACTCACAGCCTCCTAATTTCTGCCCTGGTGCCTAATCATCGCACCCGAGGGGCTCTCTGTGGTGATAAGACCGTCTGTTATGGGAAACTTTAACTCAAATCAAACTGAAATGCTAAGGTAACAAAGTCAAAAAAAATTGTAAAGTAGCCTCATTTCCCAGCCCCCCCCCCCAAGTCAACTGCCTCTCCCCTTCTGGTTGCCTCTTCAATAGCTGCAAACCATCCACCTCACTTCAAAGAAACGCAATAAGCCTGATGCGTCCTTGCCTTAATTCCCAGCCAGACAGGTTTTCCAGGGATGGGAATTCGGGGGTGGGGTGTCACAGTGGAGCAGAGCTGGGGGGGGGGGGGGAACGAGACGCCTTGGCAAGTCCAGAGTCTGGCAGGAGGGAGCCGAAGGAGAGTTGCTGCTTTCTCTCGCTAAAGGCAGGGCGTGCGAAGGGCTTGGTGGGTCCACCTAGTGCGGCCCCTCGTACAGGGTTAATGGCTGCCCCAGTTGTTGGACTCGAACGACAGGGGGCTGGACGGAGCAGACAGCCAGGCGGCAAGCGATCTCCGCTCCGCGCTGTGACCCCTTTCAGCTCCCAAAGCCCTGGAGGGATCCGGCGAAGAGCCTTCCGGCACTGGACCCACACAACATTCCAGCTGGCCGTTTCCAGCAGGGGAGGGGAACTCGGCCCCTTTGGCGCCCAAGGAAGATAAAAGCCCAGCGCCAAGTGGATCCCCGGGAGATTCAGCCTCGAACGCCCAGGGCTTCTGCTCCCACGTCCTGGCACACCCGGAGAGGCTCCCCCCCCCGCCCACTCAGCCAAGGCCCCCGCTCCATCCTCAGAGCCGCCCCCCACCCCAGGAGACTCACCGAGGCTTGGCGGTGCTGCCATCGGAGTGGGACACAGGGCGGCGGCGGCGGCGGCGTCTCGGAACAAAAGAGGGGACGGGACGCGCCTACAAGCGGACCGTCCCTCCATCGCCCATTCAACCTGGCGCCGCCTCCGAACTTGCCCAAAGTGGGCGGCGTGCATTCATGTAGGCATTTATAAGCCGCCCGACTCCGCCGGCGAGAATCCTGGCGACTCCCAGCCACTGGGGGGGGGGGGGCGGGGGCGGGTGGGGCGGCGTTGGGGCCCTGCCCATTCCAGCGAACCGGGGGCTGCAGGGGCTGCACCGCAGAAGCGCCCGAGGAGACGAGCTGCCGCTGCGCCTGAGGGTCTCCGTCCGGGCACCACCACCTGTTTCGGGGCGGCCGTGCCAGGCCACTTCGGGCCAGCGCTACCCTCTTTTCTGGGCTTCCCGCCGGCCAGACTCGGACGAGCCCCCGAGCTGGGAAGACGAAACCGGCACTGATGCCAACAAGTAAAGCTCTCTCTACCTGACGCCTCCAAGCGGCAGCCGAAAGGCGTCGGGCGGCCGCGGACCGGAGTCGGGCGGACTGGGACGGCGCTCAGGGCTCGGCGGTCCTGGGCAAAGGCAGCCGGCGGCACGGCTGACTTCAGCGGGCTGGCCAGCGGGTCCCCGGGGGCTTCGGGATGCCACAGCGCCCGCTCGGTTTGGGGTGAGTCGCCGCCTGCAGACCCGGTCAACCTTGTCGGTTGAGCCCCCGCTAACCAGGCAGATTCCCGGCAGCGCAAACACTTCTCCCTCCTGGAACGCCGAAAGTTGCGCCGGAAGCAGAGGAGGTCCCCGCGGCTCAGGCCCGTCCCGTCCCCTGCGCCGAGTCTCCGCGCTCCCAAGGCTGCCCCGCCCAGCTCGCAGGCCCCGCACTGCCCACCCTGCAGAAGCCACGAGGGTTGCCGAGCGGCGGGGCGCTCCCCAAGGCCGGGTCGGGCTTTCGCAACCCGCCGCGGAGGTCCAACGCGCCGCCGTCGGCTTCGGGGGTTTGCGGCTGCTGAAGCTGCTCGGGGGCGCTGCGGGCAAAGCTCCCGGGGCACCAGTGCCGGGCCGTGGCTCTCTGTCCGAGGGGGGGGGTGCGTCGCCATGGAGACGGGGCGGCCGCGGAGCCAATGGCGGGCGTCGCCGGGGGGCGGTTTGTCCGCCGTCACACCCCGCGGCTCCTCCCGCTCCGCGGTTGCCCCTTTCCCCCCCGGCCCTCCGCGCTCTTGGCTCCCCGCTGCCCTCGGGCTTGCTGCGCTCCGCTCCGGGCGACGGCGAGTGGCGGGGCCGGCGGGCTCGGGGCTCCGGCAGCCCCGCCATGGATTTAGTGCTGCTGCTGGGGGGCTCGGTGGGCGCCTTTCGGCTGCTCAACACCGTCGTGGAGTGCCTGGTGCCGCCACCCTCTCGGGCGCAGCGCCTCCGCTGGAAGTGGCGCAATATTTGGACGTCGCTTGGCCACAGCCTGCTGAGCAGCTCCTGGGCCCTCCTCGGGTGGGTGGGGGGTCGCGGTCGGGGTGGGCAGGTGGCGCCGCGCCGGGCGAGCACTCACAGAACTCCGCTTTCTCCGCCGCAGGTTCTACTTCTACCCCAAGATGGGCGAGGATCTCATCGACCAATTCTCGCCCTCCGCGCACTGCTTGCTGGGCATCTCCATCGGTAAGTGCCTCTCTCGCCCAGACCTTTCCCCGACCAGCCGCCCCCGCGAAGAGCAGGGCAGGGCGGAGGTAAGAAAGGAAAGCGCCGCTGCCGCCGGTTAGCTTCGGGGTGCTTGAAGAGGCTCCTGCGGCTCAGGGATAGAGCTGGAGCACAGAAGCGCCCCCAACTCTGTCGCCAGCCGCACCCCTCTTTTCTCCCGCTGGAGGGGGGGGGGCAGCCCAGCTGCACGTTGCCGGCCCTGGAGTGCAGCCTCCTCCACGCTTCTGTGCTGGCATCTGGCGGAGGAGGGCACTGGTGCCAGGCGAGCCCCTCGCTGTTCCCTTCCTTGCATGTGACCGCGGGGGCACACAATCGCTCCATTTTCCTGCTCCGTGGCTGCCTGAGACTGCCCCTTCCTCTTGAGGGAAGCTTACAACTTGGTCTGCCCCAACAACCCCCCCCCCTTAACTGCAACAAAGGAGTAACAGAAAGGGTCGTTCTGTAAAGTTTACTCCTCCAAGTGGGCTGGATTGCGGTTCCCAGGAACTCTAGACAACATCGGGAGGGGCGCGATGGGGAAAGACATCCCCCCCCACCTCCTCCAGCACAGCAGGCAGGGGGGTGCTGGGGCTAAATCACCAACTGCTCTTCCCCGTTGGAGGCTGGGGCTGGGGCTGGGCAATGGGGTGAGTGGGGATGGATAGTCAGAGTGGTGACTTAAGTCTACCTGTCTCTGGCGTTGCACACTGATCCCTCAGCATGGGGACGGGGATTCCTAGGGAGTCCCCAACTGTTAGCTCAGCCTCCGCTGGTCCCCACTTGTTGCTCTTCTGGGAGAGCCTGAAGGCCCTGCTTGAAAGGACAACTGACCAACATGGGAAGAGTTGCACTGAGAGCCCCATCCCGTCCCTTGCACTTCACTGTACACACACACACACAACCACACCAATCGTCTGAGCTGAGCCAGAGGTTCGCTCAAGGGTGCTGGGAGGGGGGAGAGGTCAGCTGAAGAGTTTCCAGCCGTTCAAGCAGAGACAATTCATTCCTGGAGGTTTGCTTAGAGCCCCTTTTCCCTTTCAGGCTGGCTATCCCTACATGGGGGAGAAGCTTAAAATACTTTTCCTCTTTAAAAGTTTCCCCTGCAGTCTTTCCCACACGTCCCTTTCCTCGGACAAACTGACAGAATTAGGGGCAGCCCATGCTCTTCAATGACCACACCATTAAGGGTCCTTTAAGCAGATAAAATGACCACCTCCTAATGGACATTTCTAGTGGTCAATGTGCAGGTAACAAGCCTCACTGTTGGGGGCCTGGTTGGTGGCTGCTTGTGCGTATTTGGTTCCTAGTTAAATTTTCCTGGCTTTTGCTGGAGCCAGGGGAATAAAACTTTTTTTCCCCCAAGTTAAAACTTTTTATTACTTTATTAGGAATAAAACTGTATTAAGGTGATGCTTCAAAATGTTTACAAACACACCAATGTGTATTTGTGTTAATGCAAACTTCTGTGTCTATTTTCAGGTTAACATTTGCATGTTAACTGTTACAAAAGGAATTTGAATCCCTATAGGATTAAGTTTGGGGTTAGGATTAAGTTAATCGCTCTAAGGCTGCTAGGGTTTTAAAAAGTTCCCCCGTCTGTCCGTCCGTCCATCTGTCCTTCTCCCCCCACCCTTGGAGGAATTATTTCAAATGCATAAATAAAATCTTTTAGAAAAGGCTGGAAATGCAGAGGCTGTTGCTACATTTCAGGGGCTTCTTTTCCTGAATTCAAGGTGCTGATTTTAAAATTCCACAAAAATTAAAGGCCTCCTTAGGCTATTATTTATTTCACAATGCACAAAATAGGGTTTGCTTCCCCAGGTCAGCGGAGCCTAGAGTTCAGTCCATCACTCCTTCAGTTCTGGTTTGAATCCGAGTGGTACTCAACCAGTTCTGACAGGTTCTGGAGAACCAGTAGTGGAAATTTTGAGTAGTTCAGAGAACTGGCAAATAGGCTGGCCCTGCCCCGGCTTCTGAACAGAAGAACGGAGCAGAAAAGCAGGTGAGTGGGGTGGGGAGGGAATGGGGATTTTGCAGTAAACTTCCTCTGCCACGCCCACCAAGCCACGCCCACCAAGCCACACCCACAGAACCAGTAGTAAAAAAAATGGAATCCCACCCCTGGTTTGAATCCATATAGAATTAGGGCTAGGTTTAGGCCAATTGTGTGCCTAGGGTTGTTGCCCCTTCTCTGATGGGATTCGATTCAAGGTCTCCTGTGTGGTGGCCATCCTGACCTGGGGGCTCCAGCCTCAGGAGGGAGGGGCTGCTGTGCACAGAGATTGATGTCTGCATCCCCTTGGGATTTGCACCATTGCTTTATTTATATGCTGCCTTAACAGTTTTTGAATAACTTCAAGTAGCCAAGATGGAGAAAGGCTGCCTTAGGTAGCTTTATCCAGAGATCTGGAAAGGGCCTGGCACCACACAGGAACCTACCCATCTGCTCTCCAGGCAGGACCTTTTCCTCCCTCCGTTGTCATTCCTGCCAATCACACCTGTCCTGGGGTCTCCCAAACTCTCTGCTGCCGCCCATGTGCCCAGCTTCCCTGTGCCATCTGCTCTTGAACCTCTGTGGAGCAACCGCTTGCTCTAACCAGCCTGGGATGGCTTCTCTCCAATACTGGCCTTTTCCAGAAAACCTCCTCGTTTCCACCCATCTGTGTTCACCTCTCTTTTCTATGCTGAGCCTGTCCGGGTGTGAGAAGGGGGCTTCTCCTTCTGCTGGCCCTAGGACCTCTTCTCCAGCAGCCCAGCTTCCTGGGACGAGTCAGTGAGGGCCAGCCGTGGGGCGGCTGTTTTATCGCAGCCCAAAGTGCTGTATGCCTCCCTTGGCCTCCCCCACGGGGACCTTCCCCGAGGTTTCCAAAGCAGTTGGAAGATACTCCTTGCCTACTGTGGGTGCAGTTCTCACTGGAGGGCCTTCGACTCCCCCCACCCCTCTCCCGGCTGAGCAAAGGTGAGTCCTTGCAAGGGATCTCCCCCCCCCCCCCCGAGGCTCTTCTCGTGGCCTAGGTTTCCTTTGGGTGGACTGGGCTCTTTTTCCACTTTCTTCTCCGGCAACCTCTTTGCTTGTCAGCTGCTGATTCACCCTCCGTGGGCTCCTTCTCAGGGTCCAGATGTTGTCCTCACACTCAGAACCTGGGGGAGCCACTCTAGACCAACCGTCTCCACCGCTTTCCGTCTCTGCTCTCAGCCCTTCCTCTCCTGCCAACCTAGCCGCTGCCTCCAGAAAAGTTGCAGGCTGCCTTCTGCTCCCCTTCCCGGGAAGTCCCCTCCGGCAGCTCCCGACTCCTCTCTTACCTGTCAGCCCCCTCCAGCACAGAGCGCAGCATCGTCCAGGCTCCATCGCGCCTCTCCCTTCTCTGCTTTCCCTGCCACTTTTTGTATTCTGCATCCAAGACCTGTAATGCCACCCTCCAGGTGCTCTGGCATCTCCCCCTCTTGGCCCGGGTGCCTGTCATCTTGTGCTAAGTCGCCTGCCTTCCTTAAAAGTGAAGGGGTGGCCTTAAGGCAGGCCCATCCGTTTTCCTTAGAACATAGAAGAATAACCCGCTGGAAGGGACCTCGGAGTTCTTCCAGTCCAGCGAGCGGGGGACTCTATGCAATTTAAGACAAGTGGCTGTCAAATGTCTTCTTTAAAACCTACAGTGTTGTTGTAATACCCACAGTTCTGGAGGGAAGCTGTTCCATCAGTCGATTGCTCTCACCGTTAGTAATGTCTTCAGCTGGGCATTTCAACCCAGGACACGTGTGTGGCTTTGGACCTTCATTCCGAGAAGGATCCAGATGGGTTGAAGCTGGCTCAGAGAAGGTCCCCGCGGGACCCGCCCTGTGAGGAGTGGCTGCTGGGCTGGCCTTGTGGAACAAGCAGAAGGATCCGGGTGTTCCGGAGGGGGGGGGGCACGATGAAGCATGAGCTGGCAGTCTACTGAAGCTGCCAAAGGAGCCAATGCAATCTTTGGTTGCCCCAACAGAGGAACACGGAAGGAGAACATGGGGAGAGATACAACTGTCCTGGTGCTCTGTGGCTGCAGTTGCCCAAATGCTACAAGAAGGGTGCTGGGCAATGGATGGAGTGAATGGGCGGCTAAATCCCATGGAGAAGGAAATAGCTGGCTGTTTTTATGCTCAGGGAGAATGGAGACGCAACAGAGCCCACTTGAATGGCCACAAGGGGAAGATCCCCTGCTTTTACTCTGCACAGTCTCCAAGGGAAGGCTGAGAGCCAATGGGCTGAAGCTTTACAGAGATCCAGCCTTGAAACCAGCAGGAATCTCCTGACTTCAAGTGCTCTGAAGCAAAGACCAGCTGGCCTCCTGGAATTGTTCTCAGGCAACGACCAGGCTGCCCTTCGCTTGCTCTGGGCTGGGGCTTGGGAAGGGAAGGCCTCCAGCGCCCTTTCCAAGAGCTTGATTCGGGGTTCAGTTTAGGCCCCAGAAAGGAGAAACTGGATAGCTGCGTTTGGGGGCATAGAAGGGTCCCGTAGAGAAGAGGGTCAGGATCTCCCGTCCATGGCTGTAGATGGTGAGGTGTAGGAGGTTGCAGTGTCCTAGATTCTGGGGTTGGCCTGATTCTGCTCGGCCTTCCTGGTCACCCAGCTGGTCTGGAAAGCAGGTGTGGAGTAACCCTGGAAGGAGAACCAGGTTCTGAGCCAGGAGTTGTGAGTCTGCGGCAGAGAGAACCGGCTGCTTGCTGATGGGGCGTCTCTTCTTCCCTCACAGGGTATTTTGTGCAGGACTTCCTGGACATGGTCTGTAACCAGAAGCTTCAGAAATGTTGGGAGCTGCTCTTCCATCACTTTGTGGTGAGTTACTGTCTCTCATGTTAAGAAGACATGACTGTTCCGGGCAAGGGGTGAGTTGGGAGGAGCAGCCAAGCTCCGAGGGTGCCGGAGAGCTGGCAGAGAGGCCTCGTCAGGCTCCTCCTGGGGAGTTTTGTCCTCTTGGCCGAAGAAGGAGCGTGGGACTCAGGATGGCCGTAGCAAGGATGTCCCTGCAGGGGCCTCCAACACCGCCTGGCCCTGACTTGGTCTGCTAGCCAGAAGGGCAAGAGGCCCTTTGCTGTTTGCTGCCGGGCCCTTGCCGAGGCCACGGGGGTCCAACCCGTTTCAGCCCCAATGACCGTTGCAACTGTGCCCACCTGCTGCCCACTGGCCATCTCACCAGGCTGGCCGGGCCATAGCAAGGAGGAAGGGATCCCCTTCATTCTGCCGTACTTCGTGTCAGTTTGGGTGCCAGCCCTCGGCCTCAATGCAGGGGAGGGGGCACGAAGGGGGCAGGAGGGTCTCTGAGCCTGTGCAGAGGGTGCCTTCGTGGAACTCCTGCAGGAAGGGAGCCGGTGTGCTTTTGAACCCCCAGCTTCAGTGGGGAACTCTGGGTGGCCCACGACAGAATCAAATTCAGCAGAGGCCCAGCCTGGCTTCCAACTTAAACAGCTCAACTCCTTCCAATCCTCCTTAAGCAGATCTTGCAGGGTGGCTGCGGGGGGAGGGGAAACGGGCTTGTTCTGCAGAAAAGCTGTTCAAGGAGAGCTCAGCAACTCAGGTGCTTCGAATTGGCTCCCACCAATGGAGGGGCTTCCCTGCCCGCTCCTGTAAGTAGCTGGGGGCCGAGAGGTGGGAATGCAGAGGGGAACCTGTAGGTGCTTCCCATCAGCCAGAGAAAGCTGACGGGGGGGGGGGGGGCATGGCTGAAGAGGAGGTGGGGGCTGCTGTTTGAGAGGCTGTTAAGGCTTAGAACTAAGTTTTAAAACTCTGGCTGAGGGGGGGAGGGGGGGCAGGGCTGCCCTCTGCCACAGGGCCCCCTTTCTGAGGCTTGTGGGGGCAGAACAGACGCCTGGGGGCTGGCCTGGTCCATGGATCAGGAGGCGGGTCAGGCTGTGATCTGGGGAGACAGCTGGGGAGCAGGCGGTGACGGTGGGAGCTGCCAACTGCTTCCAGGGGCAGAAGGTTCCCATCTGTGGCAGCAGCCGGATTCTTGCCGCTTCCGCCAGGGGGCTCCAGGGCCGGACGCTCCCGGGGGAAGAGCCAGCTGGGCCTTGCTGTCTTCCAGGTGATCGTTTGCTTTGGCTTTGCTTTCCTGGCTCGTCGCTTTGTGGGCTTCGCGATGGTGGCTCTGCTGGTGGAGATCAACTCTGTCTTCCTGCACCTGCGGACGATCCTGAGGATGGCCGGCTTGGCCAACACTCCCTTCTTCCGCCTCGCCAGCCTCGTCAACCTTGGCACCTACCTGGTGTTCCGAATCCTGATCTTGGCCTGGATGAGCCGCTGGCTGGCCCTTAACCGGGAGAAGGTCCCGGCAGTCCCCTACGTCATGGGCACGGTGGGCATGGCCATCATGCTGTCCATCAACATTGTCCTCTTCTACCGCCTGCTACGCTGCGACTTCCTCCCATCTCGCAAGAAGTAACGGCTCGCCACCAAGCACCAGGGGAAGGAGAGCCAGCCGAACAAGGCAGAGGGCCCAAGCGGGCAGGGGGAGAGGAGGGTTTTTTCCCCAGCGTCTCGGGAGCCCCTTTGCTGCCGAGCGATGCAGATGGGAGCAGGGCCAGCCTTCCCGGAGAGCCCTGTGGAACAGTGTCGTTGTGCTGCTTGGCGGGAAGGCTGGGAGCGATGACGACACAGCCAGGTGGGTTCCGCTTTGCCTTCCATGAGGAGGGGGCTTATTGAAATGACTTTGCCCTGTGCATCTGTGTTCTGGCCTTTACTTCTGGTACCTGGTCCTCTGAAGAAGGCGAGTCTCCTGGGAACAGGTGCTCTCCGCCTCGCCCCTTCCCTTCCACCCCTGCCCCATGACGATACCCGAGATGCTGCCAGGCCGTGGAAGGGTGTGGCAGACACACTGTCTCACCGTCCCCCCCTCCCTGATGCCCATGGTGGACTCTCTGGAGAGTAGCATTTCGTCAGGAGCCTCCCTGGGAGTTGCTACCCTTCCGTTCGGGGTTTTAATTGCTAACGTTCTGTAGGTAAATTTCACTAGTGCTGGTACAAAAGGGACCGGGACAGACCGGGGGGGGGGGGCGGGGGGCCTTGGGAATGGAAAAAGAGCAAGGACAGATCAGAGCCTCGGGGGGGGGGGTTTGCGGGAAGCTTCCCTGTCAACAGCCATTCCTCCTCTCTCCCCCCCCCCCTAAGAGTTACAAGCAGGCCCTGCAGCCCTCCCTTCCCTTTGAGCCGAGGAAGGCAGCGTCCAAGGCTGTCAGCCTCTGTCCCTTCCGGCTTCCCCAAAGGCTAGATTCTCAGGCCCGTCCCTGGAACTGCCACCCTGATGCCAACTGCCAGTGCCTTTCGCCCACTAAGTGCCCAGTAATTATCTCTAAACCTAGGATTACAAAGCAGCTATCCGATTTTTTTTCTTTGTGTAACAAGATGTTAGATGATGCGTGTGCAACACAAGAATAAAGAAACTTTCGTGAATGCTAATTTTTTGGCCCCGCTTGTCAGGCCGACAGAGCCTCTGGAGTCGGAGGAGGGGAAACCTTTGATACTAAAAGCAAGGAGTTTGAAGTCAAAGCGGCTGCCCAGGGTGGGAACATACGGAGTTTGCACCACCCGTACGGACAGATGTGGGGACGGCCAAAGGAGAGGGGGTAGAAGTATGTGCTGCCAGGGAAAAACCAGACCTCCTCCAAGACTGGCAGGGCCAGCTACTGTAGATGCACAGCGACCAGGCCACACATCCATTCACGCGGACGATGTTATGTCTGCAAGCGGCACGTGAACTTAAGGGCACCAAGAATTGCAGAGTTCAACAACTGAGCTACAAATATTCCCCTTTATTGGAATTGCTTTCTGCAACCATGTCCAGATACATTTTATGAAGAAACCGTTGATGGTTCTCTGTCCGACAGATGGGAAGGGCCTCCATCTCAGCCTCTTTGGGTCCGGTGTCTCTGGCGGGGGATGGGGTGGAAAAGGTCCCCATCGCAGAGAGGTGCCAGGCAATGCGTTCAGGAGGGCTGAAGGGATAGCAAAGCATAGAGCACTTCAGCCTCAATAACGGCGCTTCCTGAGCCTTCAGCATTTGTCTGGGTCAATAAACGCGCTGAGCCAGTTGCCGTGCTATCCCTGGGCAGTATGCAGACCCAGCCAACTGGCAGCAAGAGGCGGAGAATAGGAGTTAATAGAAATTAGAATTAGCTCTATGTGATGATGCTTTTTTTTGTTTTTGTTCTATTGTGTGTGTATGTGTTGTCTGTGTAATAAAAATAAAAAATTAATAAAAAAAGTAATTAGAATTAGAATGAATAGAATATAGAACAGAACCTAGAATACCTTGGAGGTCTTCTCCAGGACCACCTGCTCAAGCAGGAGAACCTATACTATTTAAGAGGAATTGCTGTCCAGTCTCCTCTTAAAAACCTCCAGTGATGAAGCACCTACTTCTGAAAGCGAGGGGTTCCCATGGTTAATTGTTCTTACTCTCCTTGTTTCTTCTCCTGCCTTCTGGTGCTTTGGAGAATAATTTGACCCCCTCTTCTTTGTGGCAGCCCTTCAAATTTTGGAATACTGCTATCGTGTCACCCCTAATTCTTCTGTTCTGGACAAACCCAAATCCTGCAATGGTTCTTCATGTGTTTTGATCATCTTACTTGCTTTTCTCTGAACTTTTTCCAGTCTCAACATTTGAGACACCACATTTTTTGTAATGTGGCCAAACTGCATGCAGGATTCGAGGCGTGGCCTTACTAAGGCTTTATAAAGTGGCACTAATACTTCGCGTGATCTTGATTCTATGCCTCCGTTTATGCAACCCAGGACTGTTATGTCTTTTTGGCAGCTGCCGCACACAGCTTGGCTCACGTTTAAGCGATTGTCCACTAGGAGACCAAGGTCCCTCTGGCAGTGACTGTTTTTGAGCCAGGTCTTGCCTAATCGGTACTTGCACCCTTGATTTTTCCTGCCTAAATATAAAACTTTGCTTGTCTCCACATTAAAATTCATTTTGTTGGGTAGGACCCAGTGTTCAGGTCTGTCAAAGCTCCATCTGGATCTTGAGCCTATCTTCTGGGCCTTAGCAATTGCTGCCAGCTTATTTTCGTTCCGCAAATTTGATAAGTTCCCCTTCTGACCCCTCATGTGTGTAAGAAGACGCTGAAGAGTCCTGGGCCTAAGACGGAGCCTCCTGGGGGCCCAAAGGGCTTCTCTCCCTCCCTCCCTGTGGGCACGCAGAGGCCCCCCGAGGGACTCGTCGTTGAGGGCGGTTTCTCGGGCAGGTTGACGATGCCCGCCCCGCCTTCCTCTTCCTGGCCAAGAAGCAGGTGGCGGCCCACTTTGCGCGAAGTCTTAAGCTCGCAACGTCCCCTATTCGGCTGGTCCCCTAATTTGGTCCCTTCGCCAAAGAACGGAACGGAGGCCGACTGGGCCTGGCCTGCTTTTCACGAGATCCTGTGGCTCCCAGGGCCTCGCGGGGGCTCCGCTGCTCCATCGCCGCTCGTGAGGCTCCGGGCCCGAGGAGTCCGCGCCGAAAGGGGGAGGGGGGGCCTAACGGATCCATGGGCCTCCCCCCCCCCACCGGGCACCGGAAGAGCTCCGATCGTTTCCGGGGCGAACGGAGAAAAACCGTCCATCAGAGCCGGCGCTGATTGGTCAGAGGCAGTCATGGACCCGCCTTCACATCCGGTTCCGGAGGCCTGCGCCTGCGCACTCTTGGCGGGGAGCGTGCAAAGCGGTCCTCGCCGCTGCCATTACCGGAGTTTAGCGCGGAGGAGCGAAGGGAGTTCCTGGTCGTAGCCGTCGGGGCTGCCGGGCGCGGAGCCCTCGCTAGGGGAAGGCAAGTACGGGGCTCCCCTTACCTTCCCGGGCCCCGCCTTCCGCTCCCCTCCCCCGGCTCGGCCGGTGTGTTTGTGTGTGTGTGTGTGCGCTCGCGCGCGCGCGCGCCATCAAAGCTGGAAGAGCCGCCCGCCCGGTCTCTCCGCCTGCTCTGTGCGGGGCCCCGACGGTCGCCCCCCCCCGCCCTCCCTCCCTCGGCCAGTGGCCCTTTCCGCCCCCCCCACCGCATGGATAGGCGTCTCTGCCCCTCCCCCCACACGGGATGGCGGTTCCCGGCGTGCCTGCGGGGGAGGGGCGGCGAGCGGGGCCCCCGGGAGCAGCCCCGCCCCTCCTCCCTCTGGGGCCCCTCCGTGCCGCAGCTGATTCCGGAGCTGCTCTGCGTCCCGCCGCCCCGACCTCGGCTTCCCGTGGAGCCCAAGACCCGCCTCGCCAGGCGGCTTTCGGGCCTCGGTGGGCGGCAGCCGGAGGAGACTGGGGGGGGGGGACTGTCTGGGGGAGCCGGCAGGTGGGCTGGGCCAGAAACCCCCCCCCCAACGCCCCCCCCCTCTCTACTCCTGGCAAGGAGGCCTCTGCTTCTTTGGTCGCCCCCGGAAAGGCCACCGATGCGGCCCATCCGCCCTCAGGCTGCCTGGAGATGCCCCTGGAAGCCCTTTTGGAGTCCTTCCTCCGCAGAGAGGGAGGGAGGGAAAGCAGGCCAAGAGCCTGCAGCGAATCCTCCCTGCCCCAGGGCCACTTGCCTTGGGCCTGGTAGCTGCCCTCCTGGAAGTTTCCATGTTGAGGATCCTTTGTCCCCCATGCAGCCCTTGGTGGAAATCCACCCCGGTGCTTCTGATAAGATCCCTTGGTGGGAGCCGCCTGGAGCTCTGAGCTGGGGCAGCTGAAGCCACTGCCTGCCTTCTCTGAAGGGGACCCTCCGTTGGGACTGCGGGGTGACTGGTCCTCTCTGGTCCTCGCGGTGGTTCTGCGCTTTTGCAGAATCTCATTTATCCCCCTACAGACATTTTCTGGACGAAGCCCCCAAGGCCCTGTTGCCGCTGTGTCTTCTCTGCGGTTCTGCCTGACTGGCTTGTGCTGCTTCTGCTTCTCCCGGAGTTCCCTGTGCTCTCAGTCAGAGATTGTCTCTGCTCTCTTCCCAGGTTGCGTTGCTCACCATGGCAGGAGTCTTCCCTTTCCGGGGCCCATGCCCCCCAATGCCCACCCCTTTGACTCCGTTGCCCGACTACATGTCGGAGGAGAAATTGCAGGAAAAAGGTACGGTCACGGCACGAGGCTTTGTCCCCACTGCCCCGTGCTGGCGGTTGGGTGGGGGGAGTACCAGGGGCTGAGTGAAGAGGCTTTCATGCTGGAGGGGTGGGGTCCTCTCTCTCTTTAGCCCGGAAATGGCAGCAGCTGCAGGCAAAGCGCTATGCCGAGAAGAGGAAATTTGGCTTTGTGGATGCCCAGAAGGAGGACATGCCGCCTGAGCACGTGAGGAAGATCATCCGTGATCACGGAGACATGACCAACAGGAAATTCCGTCATGACAAGCGGGTGTATTTGGGGTGAGACTTGGGCCGGGACGTTGGGCAATTGCGCCAAGAAAGAGCCAGGCGGGAGGCTTGGCTGAGCCGTACGCATCTCCAGCGCAGGTGTTCTCATTGAGGAGATCTTTGGGTGAAGAGTGTTGTGGGAAGGGGATGCTTGGCGCTGCCCAGTAGGTGCTGTGGGTGGTCAGGGGTCGAGTGCTGTGGTTCAGCTCGCAGCAGTTTGAACCCCAGGGATTGAATCCCTGCGTTTCCTGTCTTGGACATTTTTGCTAAGTCTCTTAAAAGGAGCTGGGCTGGCTGCGGCCTTGGCAGCCCTAGAAGAGGAAGAGGAAGAGAGGGTGGAGCTGGTCACACCGCTTCAGCTTCTCCTCAGGGTGTGGAGCCTGAGGGGGCTGGCGGGTGGCCCCCTGGGCAGAGTCTCAAGAGGGCGCACATATGAGAATCCCAAGGATTCCCTTGGCGCCCCCTGGCTCCCGGGAATCTCCTGCTGCAAGGGCCGGCGGTACTTTGCCTTCCCCTCTGCAGACGGGGCCTCACGATGGAGGTCGGACAAGAAGCGGAAGCAGCAGGGACTCTAGGAAGGTGCTGTGTTATTCCAGGCTAGAATAGCAGAGCCTTGGAATGCAGTGAGGTTCCTGCGTATTTGGGCGAATAGCTGAGCAGACTCTTCCTGCCAATCCTCCCCTGCGTTGCTGCACAGGCTGTGCTGGCCAACCGGGATCCAGCAGTGGGTACCACGTGCTTTTCCCCCCCCCCCCTCCCAGGGCCCTGAAGTACATGCCCCACGCAGTTCTGAAGCTCCTGGAGAACATGCCGATGCCCTGGGAGCAGATCCGGGACGTGCCTGTCCTCTACCATATCACCGGGGCCATTTCCTTCGTGAACGAGATCCCGTGGGTGATTGAGCCGGTGTACATCGCCCAGTGGGGGTAAGGGAGCCTCCCAGTCTGGTACTTGGGGGTGGGGGAGGGGCGGGCAGGCTGGCCGCGATCGGCCTGGCTGATTCCTGGCCTCGGATGCGTCCCAAGGTCCATGTGGATCATGATGAGGCGGGAGAAGAGGGACCGGCGGCATTTCAAGCGAATGCGCTTCCCGCCCTTTGACGATGAAGAGCCCCCCCTCGACTACGCGGACAACATCCTGGACGTGGAGCCCCTGGAGGCCATCCAGCTGGAGCTGGACCCGGAGGAAGACGCTCCCGTCTTGGACTGGTTCTACGACCACCAGCCCCTGAAGGACAGCCGCAAGTGCGTACCCCTACTCATTCCCTTCCGGGGGAGGAATAAGAAATAGTGCCAAGGATCCCCATCCCCAGCCGGAGAACCGATGGGGTTCCAGGTCCCAGATTCGGGGTGGAGGGGCGCTTGAACCCAGAGTAGGGTGCCCTTTGCTGGGACATCGAAAGGGCCCCGGGCGCCTCCTGCTTCCTTCTGTCTCTGCAGTTCATGCTCTGACCTCGTGGAAGGTCCAGGAGAGCTGTGGAAATAGCCCCTCCCCCCAGGGGCTCCCCCAGGCAGAACGGAGGCTTTGTGGGAGGGGCAGTTGCTAAAGCGCCCCTCACACCCCCCCCCCCCCCGGTGACCTCTATCTCTTCTGGGCCTGCAGGTACGTCAACGGCTCCACCTACCAGCGATGGCAGTTCACCCTCCCCATGATGTCCACCCTCTACCGCCTGGCCAACCAGCTCCTCACAGACCTGGTGGACGACAACTACTTCTACCTCTTCGACCTGAAGGCCTTCTTCACCTCCAAGGCCCTCAACATGGCCATTCCAGGGGGCCCCAAGTTTGAGCCCCTGGTTCGGGACATCAACCTGCAGTGAGTGGCAGAGACTTTGCCTGGGGGGCAGTCTGTGGGCGGGGCTTGCTTGTGGGACCCCCCTGCGTTGCCTCCGAGTGATGGTCAGAACGGGGCATGGTCAGTTGGTGGGTTGGTTTGGGAAAAAGAGCCTGAAGGGTTCACACACAAGGGAGTGTGTCTAGGGAGGGAGGGAGGGAGGGAGGAGGATCCCTTGACCTCTGCTAGGATGGGGGGGGGCATTGCCTGGGGGCCTCTCTGAGTGGCCCCCTCCCAAGGCAGATCTTCCGCTTCAAAGGGACGAGGACTGGAATGAATTTAATGACATCAACAAGATCATCATCCGGCAGCCGATCCGGACCGAGTACAAGATCGCCTTCCCCTACCTCTACAACAACCTTCCCCACCACGTCCACCTCACCTGGTGAGATCGGCTGCGCGGAGCTGCTGAGGCTGGCTGGCGGTGGGAAGAGCGGAGGGAGCGGAGAGGTGGGCTGGGCTGACCATTGGCAGGCTGGACGCTGGCCGGGAGGTTCAGTTGGCATTAAATCCAGTGCAGGCGCTGGCAGCACCTGGAGAAGCTCTTTTGGGGGGCGGGGGGGAGGGTCTCCTTTTGCTAAGAGCATCTCGTCCTCTGCAGGTATCACACCCCCAACGTGGTCTTCATCAAAACGGAGGATCCAGACCTGCCAGCTTTCTATTTTGATCCCCTCATTAACCCCATTTCGCACAGACATTCAGTTAAGGTGAGACCGTGGGGGTGGGGGTGCAAAAGCCCTTCCTGTTTCTGCCCTCTTCCGTCTCCGGAGGGAGCCTGGGGGGGCCTTTCAAGCAGGAATGAAAACATACAGGGACCCCCCCCCCCCCGCCCCCGGGTGAGGGACTAAAGCAAATGAATAAGGGGCGTAAATAAGGGGATAAAATCCAGAAGAAGAATGGGACCAGGGCTGCTGCCCCGTCCGGAGGAGCCTTTGAAGGGGGAGGGGGTTCTTGTTCCTGGGCTTCTCCGCCCGGCCCCCTTCCTAGCCGAGGGGGGCTCCCTCCGTGACACCACCTCTGATCCTCCCAGAGCCAGGAGCCACTCCCTGATGACGACGAGGAGTTTGAGCTGCCGGAGTTTGTGGAGCCCTTCCTCAAGGAGACCCCTCTCTACACGGACAACACGGCCAACGGCATCGCCCTCCTCTGGGCACCGCGCCCCTTTAACCTGCGCTCTGGCCGCACCCGGCGAGCCCTGGACATCCCTCTGGTCAAGAACTGGTAAGCCGGCTGAAGTGGCCCAATTTGCCCCCTTTCCCCCTGGGTGGCGCCCCTGACGGCTGCTCTCCTCCGGGGCTCTGGTTCTGGTTCTGGGCAGGCTGAGAACTGGCCGCTTTCCCCTCCCCGGCTGTCAGGTACCGAGAGCATTGCCCCGCCGGGCAGCCTGTGAAGGTGCGGGTCTCTTACCAGAAGCTCCTGAAGTACTACGTCCTCAACGCGCTCAAGCACAGGCCCCCCAAGGCCCAGAAGAAGAGGTGAGAGTGGGGGGCTCATTCTTGGGGTCTCCCGCCCCTTGGGAGGAGGAGGTGGCAGCTCAGACTGGCTGGCGGGGAGAGCAGGGGGGAGCCCAGCGTGCCCGCCCAGCGCCCCGCTCGTCTGCTGCCCCCCCAGGTACCTCTTCCGCTCCTTCAAGGCCACCAAGTTCTTCCAGTCCACCAAGCTGGACTGGGTGGAGGTGGGGCTGCAGGTCTGCCGCCAGGGCTACAACATGCTCAACCTCCTGATCCACCGCAAGAACCTCAACTACCTCCACCTGGACTACAACTTCAACCTGAAGCCCGTCAAGACCCTCACCACCAAGGTGCCTCCCCCCCTTCCCCCTTCCCCTCTAGCAGGGGAGCGGTGGGGCCCTCGGGCTGCGTCCCTCACCCGTGCTGCTTCCAGGAAACTGCGCCCGGGAGGGAGGGAGGGAGGGAGGGGGCCAAAGGAGCCCGCTGGGACTGTCCCTGCTGGACTGCCCTCTTCCTTGGGGCTCCCTGGTCGTCTGTCCCCCCCCCCAGCCCCCCTCCAGGCGCTGCTCAGGGTCTCTCCTCTCGCTCGGTAGGAAAGGAAGAAGTCTCGCTTTGGCAATGCCTTCCACCTGTGCCGGGAGGTGCTGCGTCTGACCAAGCTGGTGGTGGACAGCCATGTCCAGTACAGGCTAGGAAACGTGGATGCCTTCCAGGTGGGTGGCGCCATCCTGTTGAACACCGGGACCGTGGGAGGCCCTGTGGCACACTGCAAGCCCCTCCCCCCGCACCTGGCCCAGGAACCCCCCCCCCCAAACCCTGAACCCTTAGCCGGGTGCCTCCTCTCAGCCCCGCTGCTTCTCCCCACAGCTGTCAGACGGCCTCCAGTACATCTTCGCTCACGTGGGGCAGCTGACTGGGATGTACCGCTACAAATACAAGCTGATGAGGCAGATCCGGATGTGCAAAGACCTCAAGCACCTCATTTACTACCGCTTCAACACCGTGAGTGCAGCTCAGCCGCTGGGGAGGTTCAGCCTTGGCTGCCGTGCCCACCAGAGGGAAGCCGGGGGGGCCCATCCCGTTTCGGGCAGCTGTGAGGAGGGTCCCGGGTGCCAGGCCGTGTGCCTGGTTGTCCCCGTGAAGCCGACTCAGTGTTTCCTTCCCTTGTCCAGGGGCCGGTGGGGAAAGGCCCCGGCTGTGGTTTCTGGGCTCCCGGCTGGCGCGTGTGGCTCTTCTTCATGAGAGGGATTACGCCCCTGCTGGAGCGGTGGCTGGGGAACCTCCTGGCCAGGCAGTTTGAGGGTAAGCAGAGCGCCTCCTCTGGCCGGGTTTAGTCCTGGAGCAGCAAAACGTCCCGCTTGCGGCTCCTCCAGTAGCTTTGGGCCGTTTGTGGTCCTGGAAAGGTTTCCTGAAGGTCCATTCACCCCTCAGAAGTGCCACGGGAACCACTTGGCCGCCTCCCCA
Source organism: Thamnophis sirtalis (assembly GCF_051295495.1). Classification (NCBI taxonomy): domain Eukaryota; kingdom Metazoa; phylum Chordata; class Lepidosauria; order Squamata; family Natricidae; genus Thamnophis; species Thamnophis sirtalis. The sequence continues at coordinate 194,325 of NW_028261397.1, read as the reverse complement.
GCCGGATCCTAAAAGCTCCCGGGCACTAGGTCCCCTGCTCCACTGGCTCTCCCGCCTCTAGTGGAGAGATTTATAACTGAGGAGCTTCACCCCAAGGTAGGCGGTGGTCTGCCCTGGTGGTTACCGTGGCTCTCAGCAACAGGAGAGAGAAGACCAGATCATTTGGCCTTCCCTAGTGGGGGGGATCCCTGGGCTTGACCTCTCCCCTCCCTTCACTGCTGGCCCAGGTGGGTAGCAGAGCAGCCAAGGGTAACCGGGTGTCAATCCTGGCGGAATAAATTTCACCCAGGACCCTCTGCGGCTCCAGGCCAAAACAGGTTCTGTCGCGGCTGGGCAAGTTGTTGCAATTCTCCCCCATTTCCCCTGCTGCTTCTGTGCTGTGGTTGATCACTTTTTCTCTAAAAACCAAAGTCCTTTCGAATCAACCTGAGAGCTTCCCTGTTATCCTGGGGAGACCAAGTGATCTCCCGGAAGGTCCAGGGAGCCTCTTCCTCACCCTTCCTTCCAGGCCGCCATTCAAAGGGGGTGGCCAAGACTGTCACCAAGCAGCGGGTGGAGTCCCACTTCGACCTGGAGCTGCGGGCGGCAGTGATGCACGACATCCTGGACATGATGCCTGAGGGGATCAAGCAGAACAAGGCCCGGACCATCCTGCAGCACCTGAGTGAGGCCTGGCGGTGCTGGAAGGCCAATATCCCTTGGAAGGTGAGTCCCCCTCCCTCCCTCCCTCCCTCCCTCCCTCTGAATGGGGGCCGGTCGTTCAGGTGGGCCAGCTTCTCCTTTCCCTCCTGTCCCACCACAGGTCCCGGGGCTGCCAACTCCCATCGAGAACATGATCTTGCGGTACGTGAAGGCCAAAGCGGACTGGTGGACCAACACAGCGCATTACAACCGGGAGCGCATCCGCCGCGGGGCCACTGTGGACAAGACGGTCTGCAAGAAGAACCTGGGCCGCCTGACTCGCCTCTACCTGAAGGCCGAGCAGGAGAGGCAGCACAACTACCTGAAGGTAGGCAGCCCCTTGTGCCTCTCGCTGGGGGAGGCCGGCCGGCCTGCCGCAGGCGGCAAAGCTTTGACCCTGCTGCTGTGGTTCGTCTGCAGGACGGGCCGTACATCACCGCGGAGGAGGCTGTGGCCGTTTACACCACCACGGTGCACTGGCTGGAGAGCCGGCGCTTCTCCCCCATCCCTTTCCCTCCCCTCTCCTACAAGCACGACACCAAGCTCCTGATCCTGGCCCTGGAGAGGCTGAAGGAGGCTTACAGGTACCCTGGGGAGGGAGGGGGGGGCTAAAGGTGGGAGGGAGGGGAATGGGGAGGGGCTCAGCATCTCCCACAGCCCACAGCACCCAAGCCCTCTTTGGTGAAAAGGCCTTCCTTGTTTTTGCCCCGACTCTTTCCCACGCTGAGCCTATTGGGCCGCGAGTGCCTCCTTTTGTGTGGAGATCCCACTGGCTTCACCTGCCTCCTTGCTTACCTGCCTTGCTTCCTGGAGCTCCCTCTGAAAGGGTCTGAGCTGCCCTCCCAAACCGCACTTCCTTCCCCCAGTGTGAAGTCTCGTCTGAACCAGTCCCAGCGGGAGGAGCTGGGGCTGATCGAGCAGGCCTACGACAACCCTCACGAGGCCCTTTCGCGCATCAAGCGGCATTTGCTGACCCAGAGGGCCTTCAAGGAGGTGAGCCTCGGCAGGAGGGGAGGGCAGCCTCGATCAAGCGTTTCGCACCAGTGGCTGTGCCGTACGAGGGCCTGACGCACGGCTGCCCTGATCGGCGTGTTCCTTGCTCAGGTGGGCATCGAGTTTATGGACCTCTACAGCCACCTGGTCCCTGTCTATGACGTGGAGCCCCTGGAGAAGATCACAGACGCCTACCTGGACCAGTACCTGTGGTACGAGGCAGACAAGAGACGTCTCTTCCCTCCGTGGATCAAGCCAGCCGACACGGAGCCCCCTCCGCTGCTGGTATACAAGTGGTGCCAGGGTGAGTCTGGGCGTAGGGTCTCCCCAGTGAAGCCACCCCTCCCTCCCTCCCTCCCTGAGACCGGGTGGCCTGAATTGAGAGGCAGTGATGGAGGGAGGAAAGAGCAGGATGGGGAGGGGGGGGGCATCTGTCGTTCTTCCAGGACAGCCGAGAAGGATGTGACCGGCCAGCCAGGCCTCTGGTCCCGACTGGTGCAGGGTGCAAAGGGGGCCCTTCCTCCCTTGCAATCTTCCCACGTGTTTTTGGCGGCTTCCAGGCATTAACAACCTGCAGGACGTGTGGGAGACCAGCGAAGGGGAGTGCAACGTCATGCTGGAGTCCCGCTTTGAGAAGATGTACGAGAAGATCGACTTGACGCTGCTTAACAGGCTGCTGCGTCTCATCGTTGACCACAACATCGCCGACTACATGACAGCCAAGAACAACGTGGTCATCAACTACAAGGTAGGCTGAGCTGGCAGCTGGGCTCCCGGTGCAGGCGTGACCCCGGAGGCGCCCTTCACCCTCTTCTCCTCCCCCTCCCCAGGACATGAACCACACCAACTCCTACGGGATCATCCGGGGCCTGCAGTTCGCCTCCTTCATTGTCCAGTACTACGGGCTGGTGATGGATCTGCTGGTGCTCGGCCTGCACCGCGCCAGTGAGATGGCCGGCCCCCCGCAGATGCCCAACGACTTCCTCAGCTTCCAAGACTTGGCCACAGAGGTGGCCCACCCGATACGCTTGTTCTGCAGATACATCGACCGCATCCACATCTTTTTCAGGTGCCAATTGGGGAGGGGGGCACTTGGCATGCCTGGCAGGGACAGCGCTGCTCTGATTTGAGCCCCCCTCCCTCCCAAACACATTGCCCTTTCCCCACCAGTTGGGTGTGTGGGGCCCTCAGGGGAGGGAGCTGTGTCCTGGCAGGGATCATGGACTCAAAGAGGTGTCGTGATCCTCGTCTGTCCTCCTTGATTCTCAGCAGCTGCTTTGCCTGTCCAGCAAGTTGGGAGCAGCCTGCTTGTAGTCCCAGGGCCGGGCCGGGCTATTTGGTCAGCCTGGGGGGTCTCGCAGGCAGACCACTGGCAGTCCACCTGTCCTGGGCCCCACCCCATCTCCAGGGACAGGGCGTAGAGAGGGTTGACGCCTCTGGGCTGCCGTTCTGCAGGTTCACGGCGGATGAGGCCAGGGACCTGATCCAGCGCTACCTGACCGAGCATCCGGATCCAAACAACGAGAACATCGTGGGCTACAACAACAAGAAGTGCTGGCCTCGTGATGCTCGCATGCGCCTCATGAAGCATGACGTCAACCTGTGAGTGTGTGGCCGGCAGAGGGGCTGCCCTCCCAGAGGGACGGAGGCTGGAGGGGGGGCAGCCCATAAACCTGGAGCTTCTCCCTGGCAGGGGCCGTGCCGTCTTCTGGGACATCAAGAACCGGCTGCCGCGCTCCGTCACCACGGTGCAGTGGGAGAACAGCTTTGTGTCTGTGTACAGCAAGGACAACCCCAACCTGCTTTTCAACATGTGCGGCTTCGAGTGTCGCATCCTGCCCAAGTGCCGGACAAGCTACGAAGAGTTCACCCACAAGGACGGCGTGTGGAACTTGCAGAATGAGGTGGGTGTCTTCCGGGGGGGGGGGCAGGTGGGGGCTGACAAAATGCCACCCCCTACGCTCATTGCTCTCTGCTCTCTCAGGTGACCAAGGAACGCACCGCCCAGTGCTTCTTGCGGGTGGACGATGAGTCCATGCAGCGGTTCCACAACCGGGTCAGGCAGATCCTGATGGCCTCTGGCTCCACCACCTTCACCAAGGTAGGGAGGCCGGGAGGAGGGAGGGGGTCTCAACTGAGGCGGCACCGGCAAGAGGAGCACCTAAACTCCCGTCCCTCCTCCTCCTCCCCCGCTGGCAGATCGTGAATAAGTGGAACACGGCCCTGATCGGCTTAATGACCTACTTCCGGGAGGCCGTGGTGAACACCCAGGAGCTGCTGGACTTGCTGGTGAAGTGCGAGAACAAGATCCAGACTCGGATCAAGATTGGCCTGAACTCCAAGATGCCCAGCCGCTTCCCGCCCGTGGTCTTCTACACCCCCAAGGAGCTTGGGGGGCTGGGCATGCTCTCCATGGGCCACGTCCTGATCCCTCAGTCTGACCTCAGGTGCGGAGAGGCAGTTGAGCTGTCTCCTGGGGAGGGCCGGTTGACCTCCGCCCCCTGGGTTGAGCAAGTCGGGTCTGCTCCTTAGGTGGTCCAAGCAGACGGACGTGGGCATCACTCACTTCCGGTCCGGAATGAGCCACGAGGAGGACCAGCTGATCCCCAACCTCTACCGGTACATCCAGCCGTGGGAGAGTGAATTCATCGACTCCCAGCGGGTGTGGGCCGAATACGCCCTCAAGCGGCAGGAAGCCATTGCTCAGAACAGGTGGGTTGCTGGGAGGGGGGAAAGCGGACCCTCGGCCAGGCTCAGGGGGAGGAGGAGGAGGAGGAGGAAGAAGCCCGGTGCAGGGCGAGTTCCCACTGGGGGATCATCCCCTGGAGTGGCTCTTCTGGCCTCCACCCCAACGCTAAGGCAGGACTTGCACGCTGCCTTTAAAAGAGCCCCCCCGATTCATCGGTCTGCTGGGTCAGCACAGCAACCAGAAGCAAACCGAACGGGCTGGTTCCATAGATGGTGCCTGGCCCAGAGCCAGTTAGGCCAGGTTTGAAAGGGACCGGGCTTAGCGTATCGGTGTGAATGTCAGCCTCCGGGTCCTCCCTGGCCCTGGTGAGGCGGCCTTTGGCTCAGCAAGCATTCTTCTCCCTGTGGCAGGCGCCTGACCCTGGAGGACCTGGAGGACTCGTGGGACAGAGGCATCCCACGCATCAACACCCTCTTCCAGAAGGACCGGCACACGCTGGCCTACGACAAGGGCTGGAGGGTCAGGACGGATTTCAAGCAGTACCAGGTTTGCCTCCCCCCCCCCCCAGTGCTCCCCAGCGTGCCCTCCTCCTGGTAGCGGGTGCTGTGGGCGAACCCGACGATCCCTTCTCCCCCCCCTCCCTCCCTCCCTCCAGGTGCTGAAGCAGAACCCCTTCTGGTGGACCCACCAGCGCCACGACGGGAAGCTCTGGAACCTGAACAACTACCGCACGGACATGATCCAGGCCCTGGGCGGGGTGGAGGGCATCCTGGAGCACACGCTCTTTAAGGGCACCTACTTTCCCACCTGGGAGGGGCTCTTCTGGTGAGGATCCCTCCGTGCCAGGGCCTTTGGGGAGCGGGGGGGGGGGGCTGCGGGCACCTCCTGGCGTGACGCCTCCTGCTCTCCCGCCCATCCAGGGAAAAAGCCAGTGGCTTCGAGGAGTCCATGAAGTGGAAGAAGCTGACCAACGCCCAGCGTTCGGGTCTCAATCAGATCCCCAACCGGAGGTTCACCCTCTGGTGGTCTCCCACCATCAACAGGGCCAACGTGAGTCACGCTGCCGTCCGGTGCCACGGGGGTGCCCTTGGGGATTGGTCCGGCAGGGCTTTGGGGGTGGGGGTGGTGAAGGGGGCCCCTGTGCCGAGTCTCGATGAGGCCTCACCCCTCTCGCTCTCCCCCCTGGCAGGTCTACGTGGGCTTCCAGGTGCAGCTGGACCTGACTGGCATCTTCATGCATGGCAAAATCCCCACGCTGAAGATCTCCCTGATCCAGATCTTCCGGGCTCACTTGTGGCAGAAGATCCACGAAAGCATCGTCATGGACCTCTGCCAGGTGAGACTCCTTCGGCCCCTCCCCTGACAGGCAGCCTCCAAGCCAGGGGGGGTTTGGGGCCCCCTCCCCACTCGCTCCCAACCTCCCTTCCTCCCTCTCGGCCGGTTCCAGGTGTTTGACCAGGAGCTGGACGCCTTGGAGATTGAGACAGTGCAGAAGGAGACCATCCACCCCAGGAAGTCGTACAAGATGAACTCCTCCTGCGCGGACATCCTCCTCTTCGCCTCCTACAAGTGGAACGTCTCCCGGCCCTCCCTGCTGGCAGACTCCAAGTAAGCCCCCCGGGGGTTGGAGGTGGGAGGTGGGGGCTCCTCCCCAGCCGCCCCCTCCCGCCTGCTTTCCCCACGCTGACGGCCCCCTGCCCTTCCCCCCCCTCTTCCGCTGCTGCCGCCGCTGCTCAGGGACGTGATGGACAGCACCACCACCCAGAAGTACTGGATCGACATCCAGCTGCGTTGGGGAGACTATGATTCACATGACATCGAGCGTTACGCCCGGGCAAAGTTCCTGGACTACACTACGGACAACATGAGCATCTACCCCTCCCCCACCGGGGTCCTCATTGCCATTGACCTGGCCTACAACCTGCACAGGTGAGGAGGGGGGCAGGGACCCGGCACGCAGGGTGGTGGATCAGCCGCAGAAGGCAGGGCTCTCTCGGGTGGGGGTCGGGAGGGGGCAGAGTCCTGGCCCTCGGGGACTGACGCTCTTCCCCGCCCTCCTCCCAGCGCCTACGGGAACTGGTTCCCGGGGAGCAAGCCCCTGATCCAGCAGGCCATGGCCAAGATCATGAAGGCCAACCCGGCCTTGTACGTGCTGAGGGAGCGGATCCGCAAGGGGCTGCAGCTTTACTCCTCGGAGCCCACCGAGCCCTACCTGTCCTCGCAGAACTACGGGGAGCTCTTCTCCAACCAGATCATCTGGTTTGTGGACGACACCAACGTCTACAGGGTCACCATCCACAAGGTGAGGGGCTCTGGGCTGCCCCTCCCTGGCAGTCGGGGGGGGAGGGGGAGGGCCTGAGCACCTCCTGATCAGCAGCCGCTTCTTCCAGACCTTCGAGGGGAACCTGACCACGAAGCCCATCAACGGGGCCATCTTCATCTTCAACCCTCGGACCGGGCAGCTCTTCTTGAAGATCATCCACACTTCCGTCTGGGCTGGGCAAAAGCGTCTGGGCCAGGTGAGGTCATGGGCCCCCTGGGCCTCTGCTTGGGGGAGGGAGGGAGGGAGGGAGGGAACCCCCTTCTCATGCCCCTGCTGCCCCCTTTCTTGCCAGCTGGCCAAGTGGAAGACAGCGGAAGAGGTGGCGGCTCTGATCCGGTCCCTGCCTGTGGAGGAGCAGCCCAAGCAGATCATCGTGACCCGGAAGGGCATGTTGGATCCCTTGGAGGTAGGCCGAGCGGGGGCAGGAGAGGAGAGGAGAGGGAGGCAGGCGTCTCCTCCTCCTCCCTCTGTGGCCGTAGCCTGGAGCTCTGGACAATGACCGGTGGGACCCCTCATCTCCCCCAACAGGTGCACCTCCTGGACTTCCCCAACATTGTGATCAAGGGCTCGGAGCTGCAGCTTCCCTTCCAGGCCTGCCTGAAGGTGGAGAAGTTTGGGGACCTCATCTTGAAGGCGACCGAACCCCAGATGGTCCTCTTCAACCTTTACGATGACTGGCTGAAGACCATCTCTTCCTACACGGTGAGCCCCCTGCCGTTCCCACACGGGCACACTCGAAGGGACGGCTGCGCCTGGACGGGCGGCAAGCGGCCCCCGCCCCTCCCCCAGGTGCGCGTGGGATGCCAATCCCCTTCGCCTTCCCTCCCAGGCCTTTTCCCGCCTGATCCTCATCCTGCGGGCGCTGCACGTGAACAATGATCGGGCCAAAGTCATCCTGAAGCCGGACAAGACCACCATCACCGAGCCTCACCACATCTGGCCCACCTTGACCGATGAGGAGTGGATCAAAGTGGAGGTGCAGCTGAAGGACCTGATCTTGGCCGACTATGGCAAGAAGAACAAGTAGGTGGCCCTCTTGGCCTCCCTTGGTGCGGAGGAGGGCCGAGGTTGAGGCCGGGGGTGGGGGGTGGGGGGGATCTTGGCCAGCGCCCTGAAGCCCCAGCGGAGGGGCTCTGGAGGCTTCCGTCTGCCAACCCGCCCTGTCCCGCTCGCTCTCTGCCAGTGTGAACGTGGCTTCCTTGACCCAGTCCGAGATCCGGGACATCATCCTCGGCATGGAGATCTCAGCGCCTTCCCAGCAGCGGCAGCAGATCGCGGAGATCGAGAAGCAGACCAAGGAGCAGAGCCAGCTGACGGCCACCCAGACGCGGACGGTCAACAAACACGGCGACGAGATCATCACATCCACCACCAGCAACTACGAGACCCAGACCTTCTCCTCCAAGACCGAGTGGCGGGTCAGGTGCGTGGCGGCAGCCCAGAGGGAGGGAGGGAGGGAGGGAGGGAGGGCCGGCCCCCTGCCCTCCCCCCCCCCGCTCAGGTGCCGCTTGGCCCAGGCGGTCACACCCTTTGCTTCCTCCCCCAGGGCCATCTCTGCCGCCAACCTGCACTTGCGCACCAACCACATCTACGTCTCCTCGGATGACATCAAAGAGACCGGCTACACCTACATCCTGCCCAAGAACGTCCTGAAGAAGTTCATCTGCATCTCCGACCTGCGAGCTCAGGTGCGCCCCCCCCCCTCCCCAGGGACCCCTTTTGGCTCAGAGTCTCCCTCCTCTCTGCTTTTTGGACTTGAGAAGGGAGGGGGGAGCCAGTAAGGCCTCTGGGCTTTGCCTCTCTGAGGGGGCCACCAAGAGCGCCCCTCACACGTCCCAGGAGTTTCAGCCGAGTGCCCCTCGTGGGCCCGCCTCCCTTTGCCCAGGGCCTCGGCTGCCAGTGCCTGGGTGACCCGGCCCCTGTTCCCCCAGATTGCGGGATACCTCTATGGGGTGAGTCCCCCAGACAACCCCCAGGTGAAGGAGATCCGGTGTATTGTGATGGTGCCTCAGTGGGGAACCCATCAGACCGTCCACCTCCCCGGCCAGCTGCCCCAGCATGAGTACCTGAAGGTGAGCCATCTTTTTGGGGTGCCCCAGGTGTGCGTGGGGTCCCTGGGGGGTCTTTCGTGTCTCCGGAGGAGGCCGTTGGGTGCTGCTGCCTTGTGGGGAGGGAGGGTGGGCGGGGCCCTCTCTGCGGTTAACACTGCTTGACACCACCACCGTCCCCGGCTTCTCCCCCCAACGTAGGAAATGGAGCCTCTGGGGTGGATTCACACCCAACCCAACGAGTCCCCCCAGCTCTCCCCACAAGATGTGACCACCCACGCCAAAGTCATGGCCGAGAACCCCTCCTGGGACGGGGAGAAGACCATCATCATCACCTGCAGGTCAGTCCGGGCGCTCGCTCGCTCGCCCGTCGGCTGGGGGGGAGGAGCCGATGGGCCCCCTTCGCTGACTGGCCCCTCCTCCTCCTCCCACAGCTTCACTCCGGGCTCCTGCACCCTGACCGCCTACAAGCTGACCCCCAGTGGCTACGAGTGGGGCCGGCAGAACACGGACAAGGGCAACAACCCCAAGGGGTACCTGCCCTCCCACTACGAGCGGGTGCAGATGCTGCTCTCGGACCGCTTCCTGGGCTTCTTCATGGTGCCGGCCCAGAGCTCCTGGAACTACAACTTCATGGGTGAGCGCGGGGGGAGAGACGCCGGGGGTCCAGAGCCCCCACGGGCCCCGCATGTCACAGCCAGCCCGTTGCCCTTGCTGCGGGCCACGGAATGGCAGAAGCGGCGTGAGGAGTGGGGAGGGCACCGCTTCCGCTGTCCCCTCTGCCACACTTCCCCCCCCCCCCTCCGCGAGGGTCCCTGGCCGTTTTGGGGTCTGGAGCTGGACTCTCCTCCCTTGCAGGCGTCCGGCATGACCCCAACATGAAGTACGAGCTGCAGCTGGCCAACCCGAAGGAGTTCTACCACGAGGTCCATCGCCCCTCCCACTTCCTCAACTTCGCCCTCCTGCAGGAGGGGGAGGTCTACTCCGCGGACCGGGAGGATCTCTATTCCTAGACTGGCAGCCGCCCTCACCCCCCTTCACCCCGTTGGGCTTGTGTGAAGAAGAAGAAGAAGACGTGTTTCTGTTTCTGTATAGTGTCCGCCTGACCTTTCAGTTGTTTAATAAAATTTTGTATGCTGTAACGGCGCCTCTTGTGGAACCTCTCAGCTGCTCAGCCCCTCCCGGAAGGCTCCGCTCAGTTGGGGGGGGCAGGGAGGGGGGGAGGGAACCAGGCTGGCAGGACTTGGGGGCGATCCTGAGGCCAACCAGCCTGCACGAGGACTGTTGCGGGCGTGGAGGGGGGAACCTGGGCTGGAGCCCCTCCCTGAGGGAAACGACCACTTTCGCTTCCCCTCCGAAGGGAAAGCGGCGACACACGCAGCCCGGCCGTCCCGCCCGCTCTTTCCGAGCCCCCTGCGCTGCTTCTGGCGCGGGGAATCGGCTTCAGCGCCACCCGCCTTCCGCGCGCCTGGACAGCGGCCGGAGGCAGCTTCGGGACGTCCCTCGCCGAGCGGCTGGGCCAGCTGTAGGCCGAGTCCTGCCAGGGACGCCTCTCCGGGCGCGGGCGAGCGAGGCGGGGCGAGCGAGGAGGCGGAAGGCGGAGCGGCGCCGCCTCTTCTGCCGCCCGAGCGCAGTCGCCGTTGGGGCGCGCTGGGACAGCGCCGCCGTCGCTTATCCGGAGCCGGAGCGCGGCGGCGGAGCGGATGGAGGCGGCCTACGTGTACCGCCTGGCGGCCGCGCTGGGCTCAGAACTACAGCGGCTCTCGGAGGACTTCGGGACGGCCGCCTGGCCGGGCTGGTCCCGCAGGTGGTGCGGCTCCTGGAGCTCCTGGAGACGCTGGCGGCGGGCGGGCTCGGCGGGGCTCCCGAACTGCTGCTGAAAGCGTCGTCGGACGAGGAAGCGCCCGGTGCCGCCGCCGCCGCAGAGGATTCGCGGCAGGTGCGAAGGGCAGCGCGCTCCCCGGCCGGGAAGGCTCCGGCGTTTCCCCGGGCACGGGCGGCCCCATTGCGCGCCCTCCCCGGTGGCGGCTTGGGCGGAGGGAGGCGGGAGATCGGGGGGCCCGAGTCTGCGTCCCCACCCCGGCTGGCCCGCGCCTCCCCTGCGCCGCCGGCTGCGGAGCGCTTGGCGCAGGTCGAAGCGAGCCGTGCGCTTCTTCCCTCGGCAGGTGGCGGAGCAGCGGCTGGCCGAAGCCCTGCAGCGGGAGCGGCGCCTCCAGAGCCGGCTGGCCCAGCTGGAAGAGGAGCAGCAGCGCGCCTTGAGCCGCCTGGCGGGGGGCCAAGCCCAGGAAGGTGAGCGGGGAGGCTTTCCTGGAGAGCCCCGGCCGCTGCCCTGCCGCTTCTGCCGGAGCCTCCTCTGCGCACCCACCTGCTGCTTCCCCCTCGCTTGGACTTTGAGCTGCGGGGACTCCAGCGGCCGTTTGGGCGACTTCCTTGTTTTGGTTCTGTGAAGCGCCGGCCAGGGTGGGGGGGAGGGTGGGGGGGCATGGGGGGCCCTTTAACAGACCTCGCTTAGCTTGGATGGCTGCAGTGAGCGATTCCACGGGTGCGTTCGTGTGCGTGTGTGTGCGTGCGTGCTTGTGAGGCGGAGAGAGCAGCTGCATTTGCACAACAGGCCTCTCTGGAGGGGGCGGGGTGTTCCGCAATTCTAGCCTGGTTGCTTAAGCCAGGTGTTGTCCTGCCTGGGGAGGGCAGCAGCCTCCCGGTGGTCTCCCTTGTGCGGTCCTGCTCCAGGCTCCGTGGCTGGATGGGCCAGGAGAGCATCCAGAGCCAAGCTGGACTGGAGAGAAGCAGAGGGAGGCTCCCTTCATCACCCGAAGTTTCCAGCTGTGCATCAGGAGTCGCAGCTCAGCCAGTGATGAAATCTGGGCCTCCGGAGAGGAAAGGCGGGCGTGAGCTTTGTTGGGTGCCCAGCATAGCCTGGCGCTGCTGCCTTTCAGGATGCCACTCCCTGGCAGGGAGGAGAGGGGGGGGGGCTCCTCCTTTGGCCAACTCTTCCCAAGGGAGCTGAAGCTCAGGGCCTGTCGGGTGATGTGAATAATTCCACCTGCAGGTTTCCCATGGGGCTTTCTGTGCAGATCAGTGGGCTTTCTTAGTCCTTGCCCTCTTTTGTCTTCCATCGGCTGTTTAATTGGTTTCATTACAATGTCCCTGTTTGTGGGAGCTACGCAGCGTCATTGGGAGCTTACAGGTCTGAAGGAACATAAACAATTAAACAAGTAAACGCACCCATGAATGCTGTCATCGGGTAACCTTGATTGGGAAAGTAGCTGAAGAGCTAAGAGGCTGCCAGGGTGGGTCCCTGGCATTGTCCCTCGGAGCCCCCATGTGCCAGAGGAGCAGGAGATGCTGCCAGGGCACCCGATGTCCGTGGGCATCCTGCCTGCTGCGGCTTGAGCCTCCTTCAAGGTCTCCCTTTGCTGCTTACTTCCCGCATGCGTGGCAGCTTCTCCTGCCCGTGGGTGCCGCAAATGGGCATCAGCCTTGCGAGGTTCCTTCGGCCCAAAGCTCAGCAAGGTGATGGCAAAGCCAAAGGGACAAAGCCACAAAGCCGTTTTCTGTCCCGCCCCAGACGGCCCCGGGCGCCAAGAGCGGGAGCTGATGCTGCAGCTGAAGGAGGTGGTGGACCGTCAGCGGGACAAGATCCGTGCCCAGGACCGCGAGATCCAGCGCAAGGCCTGCAACACGGAGGCTGTGAGTGCCAGTGGGTCCAGACGGAGGGGAAGCCAGGGCGGGGGGGGGGCCCTTCCGCCTCCCCCAGTGGCTGAGGGCCGTTGTGTCTTTGCAGCTGCAGGAGCAGCTCAGCCGCTTCCTGACCATGAACGAGAACCTGCGACGGAAGCTGGCTGCGGTGCAGGCCCAGCTCAGGAGCGCCCTGGAGAGGAAGGGGGAGGCGGAGGCCCTCTGGGAAGCGGAAAGGCCTGGCAGAGCAGCAGAGCCCGCCAGGACTGGCAGCCCCACGGTGAGAGGGACAGAGCAAGAGGGAGGGCAAAGAGGGCTCAGGGCAACCTGGAGGGGCCGTGGCCTCCTCGACCCCTCCTCCCTCTGGATGAACAAGAGCCCTGTGGACCACTACAGAGGGCGCTGCCAACCGTACGAGGCAGACCAGATTAGAAACCGACTCCACAGGAAGACCCCAGGGAGTCGGGGAGGGCCGGCTGAGCCTTTTCCTAAGGCTGCCCTGCATGCCTGGCCTTGTTGAGCTTCTGCCCCACTTGAGGCCTTCTGGACGGCTTCTCCGAGGCCATCACAGTGCCTCCCTACGGCACCTTTTGTCCTTCTAAGCTGGGCTCCAAGTCGCCTTGGGATGGGGGCAGTGCTGGAGGGGCATCCCGCTGGGGAGCATGAGGCTGATGGCACCCCGAGTCCCGCCTGGGCGCTTTCCAGGCGAAAGGGGGAGGTGGTGCCCACAAGCAGGTGGCCACCCACCAGCTTCCTTTTATTCATGGTTTTGGGCATGACTTCGGACTGACCTGGGTGGCTCACAGAGCAAGGCAATGTAAACGAACCCCATCTTTCCTTAGGAACGGGAGGAGGGGGATGTGGGAGGGGCTACAGTCCCCCCAGAACACCCCCCTGACCGGCGCAGCTTCTCGAAGGAAGAGCTGGAACAGATCCTTCAAGAACGCAACGAGCTCAAGACCAGCCTCTTCTTGGTGGAGGAGGAGTTGGCCTACTACCAGCGGTCAGTCGGTCTCCCTGGGTATGAAGTGGGGGGAGCTTCTCTCCTGACGGACCCATGGCAGCCCCACAACTGCCTTTGCTGCAGGAGAGCTGGACTGATTCTGGTAGGGAGGCCCACGTTCGTCTTCTGATGGAGGTCTCTATATGGGCCGGGGGTGTGTGTGTCCAGCCCTGCAGAAAATACGGGGTGGTACCAACCCCGGGACCGTCCCCCTTCTTTGGAGTCTCCTGCCAAGAGTCAGCTTGTCCCCGTCAGAAAGCTTCTGGCCCTGGAGAGCGGATTGTTGGGATGGGTGGCTGTTGAAATAAAGGAAATAATAAGTTCTTCTGAAGACCACAACATCTGTGGTCCTTCGCCTTATCCTGCAGTGCTGCTGTCATCTTCTTTTACTTTTCACCCATTGGAAAAGCAGTGGGGTTTTTGCCTGTCCTCCGCTGCCCCCCCCCCCAAGGGACACCTGTCCAGCCTCTCTTTAAAAACCTCCAGCCCCCAAGCTGTTTAAAGAGCGCTTAGTGTTCGGAAGCCCTTTCCACCAAAACACTCCTAATTTCAACCCTAATTTCTTCCTCGCCTTCGGCAACCAGCCTGGGAAATTCAGACTGGTCACCTACCTGGTGGCCATTTGGTGCTTGAAGGTGGCTGCCATGTCTCCTCGTGGCTTTCTTTTCCCCAGGAAGTTTCTCCAGTTTGCCAGGCTCCTTCTGTGGTGTCCGGAGCTGGTCCCAGGCACGGCCCCTTGGCTCCTTCCCCATGAGGCTTGGCCTTGCTCACCTGCCCAGGGAGCCGGAGGCCAAGCCTACCGACTCACCTGGAGACAGATGGAAGGGACCTGGGAGATCTTCTAGTCCAATCTCCTGCTTAAGCATGGTACTCTAGAGCAGTGTTTCTCAACCTTGGCAACTTGAAGATGTCCGGACTTCAACTCCCAGAATTCCCCAGCCAGTGAATGCTGGCTGGGGAATTCTGGGAGTTGAAGTCCGGACATCTTCAAGTTGCCAAGGTTGAGAAACACTGATCTAGAATATGAAAGTTTGCATAAAATTCCTTCCTATGCAAGGATTGAGGAACATTTGAAGTGTCTAGGACAGTGTTTCTCAACCTTGGCAACTTGAAGATGTCCGGACTTCAACTCCCAGAATTCCCCAGCTAGCATTCGCTGGCTGGGGAATTCTGGGAGTTGAAGTCCGGACATCTTCAAGTTGCCAAGGTTGAGAAACACTGCTCTAGATCATTTCAGACAAGTGGCCGTCCAGTGTCTTCTTATAAGCCTCCAGTGTTGGAGCGCCTCCTTAGTTCCCGGTTGCTTCTCTCCTTGATTAGTTTCCATCTGTTGCTTCTTGTCCTGCCTTCTGGTGCTTTGGCGAATAGGTGGAACCCCCCCCCTGCTCTTTTTTGTGGCAGCCCTTTGACGTTGGAATCCTGCTATCATGTCACCCCTAGTTTAGGTAGTCTCCAAAAAACCAAGTTGGTTTGAAGTTAGAGGAAGGAGTGAAAGGAGCTATGTCCCTGGGCGAGGGGGAATAATTAACATAGTCCCCCTGAGCCTCCAATATAAGAAGCTTTTAAAAAGCTTAGGAAACAAGCAAATGACGTTTGCTTCAGGAATCTGATTATCTTTAAAAATGGGGTTAAAATACTTAGCCAGAAAACGGCATTTGAATTTTGAACATTGGCGTATGCTGAGCCTTGTATGTCTCTACATGTAGGAAATTCTATGTAATCAACTTTTTTTTTACAATTCCTAACTTTTTGCATCCCATAAAACTACTTTTCATTAACTTCTTTGGAGCTAAAATACAATTTACAAGCAGTTTCGTTTCTGAGCTCACTAATGAAATCATTGCATCATTTTAAAAAAATCTTATACAGAAACATTATTTTATTATGATTGGGTTGCCCTAATCCTAACTTTAGTTCCCGAACTTCCGGTTTGCCCGTAGAGCCAGCTTTCTGCGCTCCGGAGGCTACAGGGAGGCTCCTAAAGCCTCCGGAGGGCGAAAAATGACCTCAAAAGAAGGCCGACAGGGCAAGCCTGGCGTGCCCTGACAAAGGGCTCCACGTGCCACCTGTGGTATGCGTGCCATAGGTTCGCCATCACGGGTCTAGGGTCTCCTGCTTGAGAGGGGTTGGACTAGAAGATCTCCAAGGTCCCATCCAAATCTGTTATTCTGCTACTGTTCGTTGTCTTTTTCCACCCAGCTCCCCAAAATATGGTGCCCAGATCTGCCGGGCGTATTATAAGTGCAAGCTGACCAGTGCAGAAGGGAGAGGAGAGCAGCGGCTCCTTTTGCTCTCGGCTCATGTTTAGCCTGTGACCAACATGGGATTCAATATCCCGGCCCTGCCAAGGCCTCCTTGCAAAGCAGGATCAAGGCTTCACCTGGTTGTGATTCCATCCCCCCCCCCCCCCGGTTGATGCCGCCCAGGGCTCCATTGGCCTTTTTGGGCAGCTGTTGCACACGGCTGGCTCACATTGAAGGGGTCGTCCACTAGGACACCTGGATCCCCTCGCAGGTGTTTCCTTCTCCCCCCTCCCCCCCCCACCCCTCCTGAGTCTGAGCTGCTGCGTCTGCCCTCAGGGAGCTGCTTAAAGGGGAGCGAGTCCCTGCCCTCCTCCTGCATGCAGTGAAAACCGCCATCAAGAAGCAGCGGAAGAAGATCTGGGCCAAGATGCTGGGCACGGAGGAGTCGTCAGCGGGCAGGTGGGTCTCTTGTCCTCCCCAGGCATCATCCATTCCCCCCCCCTCTTTCTCACTCCCTTCCTCTCTGGGAAGCGTGTGGTCCCCAGCAACCCTCTAGCCACAAAGAACCTGGCAGCCCAGCTCCCTTTGGCCTGGACAGAAGCAAGTGGGACCTGGCCTCTTGGACACCTGGGGAGAGGAAAGGGGATTTATTCAATCCCCCCCCCCCCGCCTCTGGCTGAAGAGAGAGAAAGAGAGAAAAATTGGCTTCCCCTGACATTTGGCCCTTGTGCTGACTCACCTTTATAAACCCACCTCTTTATGGCCGGCTCCAAACCCTTGGCAGGTACAGAGGGGAGGCTGGTGCGCTGTGGCTCCCTGCCTTGAGGGGAAGGTGGGGGGGCCGTGTTTGTTCTGCAGCCACCCAAGGCAGGTTCTCCAAAAGAGCGCGGGGAGGGCGGAGGCAGCCAATCGGGTTCAGCAGAAGTGAGCACACCCAGATACTTTCTCCAACGTGGTTCTTACGGCACTTAGAAGCAACCTGGCGTGGTAACACACTGCCATGGAAAGGGGCCGCTTCATCAGACGTGGGCATCCTTCGGTAGTCTGTAAGGGCCGTGACTTCTTCTCCTGAGGTTCAGGAAGGGAAAGAGAAGGAAAGCAGCCAGTTGAGGAAGAGATTCATTAACGAGGGAGAAAGATGTGAACTGTAGCCGTTCATCCAATCAGATGGTCCAGGGGCTCTAACAGTGGCAGCTCTCCAAGGAAATGCCCCCCCCCGCCCGGGGCATTTCAGTCTCTGCTCTTGCACACCCGCACTCACACTCACTCACTCGCACAGCTCCCGGAGGTGTCTGCAATGCCTGCTCTCTTCTGCTCTGTTTCAGGGAGGAGGAAGAGGAAGAGGAAGAAGAGGAGGAGGAAGGGGAGGGGTGGCCAATAGGCTCTCCTGGCTCTGACTGCACCGATAGCCCCCTGCCCGAGTCCAGGATCAAGAGCTTGTGAGTCTGGCTGGACAGAAGGGGGCGGCTGCTGGGTTGGGAGGGAATCTCTCTGGGGACAAGGGGAAGCAAGCAGACCACTGGCCCTGGGGGGCTTTTCTGGGAACCCCTCCCAGGGAAGCTGCAGCCTTTGGTGTAAGGCCGAAGCAGGGAGGTTGGGTGGTGTTTCTTTCCCAGTCCAGCCTAAAGGCCGGGGGGGGGGGGGTTTCCTGGAAGTTTCCTGGCGGAGTTCAAGGTTAGCCGCCCCTCATTTGCCAGACTCCGGGGAGGGGAGCATTTTGGCCCTTGGTGAACTCCCTAAATTCTGCATGACCCCAATAAGTGCCAGCCCCCTTTTCTTTCCTCCCAGCCTCAGGAACTCCGGATTGAGATCACAGGATCTCTGAGTTTCCCAGTGAGAGAACCCCTCCTTTTGCATTTATGTTTGTTTATAAGTAACTGAAAGTGGTGAATTCTGCACTCCTTCCTCCTCTCATCCCCCCCCCCCCCAAACAACCAGACTGTGGGGCAGGCTGGGCTGAGAGAGGGTGACTGGCCCAAAGTCACCCAGCTGCCTTTCGTGCCTCAGGCGGGACTGGAACCCACCACCTCCTGCCAGCAACTTTCCCACTAGACAAGGCTTCCTGAGTTGGCTCGGGAGGCCAAGGGGCCTGGGGGGCATTGACCGTATCTCTTCTCAGTGTGTAGCTCTCCCCACAGCAAGGCCAGTCCCTGCTCCAGGAGCTCCTCTGCGAGAATTGCAGGGGCAGCCAGAGAAATGTTCTTGCTCTCCGTCCTCAGGCGTCTCCTCTGTGTCTCTCCCCTCCCAGCTTCAACCAGTGGTATCGCAGAACCTCCCAGCCCAGCTCCCCGGAAAGCAGGCCTGGAACCTGGGAGATCATCAGCGCAGAAGACGTGGGCCCAGGAGAAGAGCAGAGGGAAGAAAGGCCCCCCGGGAGCTCCTCTTCCCCAGGCCCAGCTTCCCCACTTACTTGAGCCGGGACACTGCTGGACTGGCAGCTCCGCCCTTCTGGGCTCCAGGAGAGATGCTGTGGGGAATCGCTGGCCCGGCTTTGCCAGGGCAAGCCTGGGGGCCTTGCCCTCCCAGACCCCTTGCCCCCTCCAGCGAGGCTGCTCCCTGTGCAGAGGGCAGCCAGAACCTGCCTCGCGAGCGCTGTGCCCAGAACTGGCTGCCTGACCTCCGTCCTGGGCACCTTCTACCTGGCCCTCCCTCCACACAAGGTTGCGCCTTCTGGGAGCTCCCTGGAGCAAGAGTTGTACCCTGTCCTGTGCCTGCAGTCTTCCAGGATGGGCAGCGAGTGTGCAACCTTCACATTTAACACCAAAACAATAAGGACAATAAAATGGAAAACGTACACGTGGGAATGAAGAGCCTCCTTGGGAGGAAGCAGAAATCCCCCCCCCATTTCTGAAGCAGAGGGAGGCAGCAGGGCAGGATGTCCTACCCCACTATTGATGCCACCCTCCCACCAATTGCCATATGCCACTCAAAACTAGCCTTTCATGCAAATCTTAACCGTGGATAAAGCACCCCTTCCTTCTGGGGGGAAAGGTGGTGGGGAGAAGCTAGGAGCCCCTTGGAACAGCCCCTCAAGACCCACCTCCCGGTGCCCCTCCCTCCCCCTTCCCTGGCTGGGGGTGGAGGCTCCTGCTCAGGGGATGGGGGAGGGGGGGGAGCCGTGGGAGGGGGCATCTGATCTGGCATCTGAAGCACACAAAGTTCTTTAGCTTGAAACCAAATCAAGTTCTCTTCTGGGGTTTTGACAGCTGCTGGCCCTGCTCCCTTGGGCCCCAGCCTATCCAGCCAATCCGGGTTCAGTGGGCATCCCTGCACCCTCTGCCTTGAAGCCTTTGGGGCCTGTGAATGCTGGGAGAGGGGGGTGTCCCAGCCTGGAGTTCTGCCAGAATGCATGAGACAAAAAAATCGCCCCCCCAACCCGGTCAGCTAGGCGGGAGGTTGTCTTGTGCGGGGGGGGGCCTCCTAGAGCTTCCCTGCGGGTCTCTCCAGCCGCCCGAGAGTCCGGGAGGGGCTCGCGAGGCTGGGGCCCGAGACACTGCCGAGCCTCTCGGGCGACGATGCTCCTTGGCCCCCTTCCTCCTCTGCCCGGCCGGCTTCCTCAGGAAGAGCCGCAGGAAATGGGCGGGAGGCGCTTCTGCGCTGAGGGTCGCGGCCGCCGACTTCTCCCAGCCGGGCCCCCGGGACGATGGAGCGCCGTTGGGTTCCTCCGCCGCCGCTGCTGCTGCTGCTGCTGCTGAGCCTGCCGGAGCCCGGGCGCGGCTCCCCGGAGCTGGAGCTCGGGGGAAAGCACGTGTGCGCGGCGGAAGATAGGTAAGAGGGGGAGAGAGAGAGTCGTCCCGCCCCGCTTCTCTCAGCCGGTCGCCTGTGTGCTCCGCTCTGCCGGGCAGGGCAGCTCCGACGGGGGCGGGGGCTTCCGCCGGTTCCAGGGGCCGGAGGGCGCCGGCGGGGCTTCTGGAGGGGCTTCCTTTCGGCCTCCGTCTGCCGTCTGAGACTCTCTCCCGGCCCTCGGCCGCGCTTTCCCTTTCCGCCCATTCTCCGCCCGAGGCCCCAGCGGACTTGCCGTGCTCGGACCGGCCGGGAAAGCTGGGACTCGAGGTGGCAGCACGGCGGAGCCCCCCGGTGCTTGTTGGGGCCGTTTGAGCCTCGTTCCTCTTTCCGGCCAAGAGTCCCGGAGTGCCTCTTCGCCTAGGAGCGCCCTGGACGATCCTGCTCGGCTCGCGGGCTCGGCAGCGCTTGGCTCCGGGGGGGCTCGGAAGGGTTCCGCAGCATCTGAAGGGAGGAGGCGGGTGGCTCCGCCGAGGACGGTCCGGGTGCGCGTGGGGGCCGGGCAGTTGTGAGCAAGGTTGGGTTCCCTCTCGCTCTGGCTAAGGGCGGCCTCTCTCCCGCCAGTCTGCCGCCCGCCCTCGTCTGCTGCCCGGGATGGAAGCAAGTGGGGCCCGAGTGCCCCCTGGGTGAGTGGCTCTCCGTGCGAGGGGCCTCCTGCTGGCACACCCACCGCCAGGACTGGGACGGAGGGCAAGGACCAGGCAGGGACCCAGGCCGGACGCGGTTCCTTCTGCCCCGGCAACGCCAAAGGCGGGGCAGAGCTGCAGGATGGGCCGCTGCGGGCTGACAACGACGGCGGCTGTGCTGATGCTTTGCGCCCCCCCCCCCCCTTTCCTCACAGCCCTCTGCTTGGGCGCCGACGCCTGCCAGGAGCGGGAGATCTGCGTTCGCCCGGCTGTCTGCCGCTGCCGCCCGGGCTTCTTCGGGGCCAACTGCAGCGCCCGTGAGTACCGCCCAGTTGGGGGAGAGCAAGAAACCGCTCCCCCAATTCTGAGGGGGCCGTTAGGCGACCACGGATTCACCCGTTTCCCCGTGGCTTTCCCGGCCAGTTGGAGAACCCCTCGCCCACCAGCTCTCTGCTGGGACCACCAGGGACCCCTGCCCCCATCCCGAAGGAGCCCTGCCTTCCCCGCCCTGGCCGTGAGCTGGCTTCCCTCCTGATCCCCTCTGCCTGGCTGAGCAGGAAAGCGCTCCTAAGGTTGGCACCTGGAAGGGCCCTGGGGCCCCTGGCTGGGCTCCTGGTGCAGACTCTGCTTCCGGCCAGTCCTGCGGTGGTGGCCGGAAGGGCCTGGCCCAGGCTTTGCGATGGCCCGTGCTTCTCTTTCAGGGTGTCCGGAGCAGTTCTGGGGTCCAGACTGCAAGCAGAATTGCCGCTGCCACCCCCAGGGCAGGTGCCATCCATCCAGCGGAGAGTGCAGCTGCCACCAGGGCTGGTGGGGGCCGCTCTGCCAGTCGGCCTGCCTGTGTGGGCAGCGAGGCCACTGCCACCCCGTCACAGGCAGCTGCCGGTGTGATCCAGGCTGGTGGGCCCCTGACTGTCGAAGGCAGTGCCAATGCAATCTCTCGGGCTCCCACTGTGACCCGGCCACTGGCCGCTGCCTCTGCCGTCGAGGCTGGTGGGGCAGGCGATGCGCCTCTCTCTGCAGCTGCAGCGGATCGCCTTGCGCCCAGGAGTCCGGCCGATGCGAATGTATGGCAGGAAGGTGGGGGGTGGCCTGCCAGCACTTTTGCCAGTGTGTGCACGGCCTGTGCTCCCCTCAGGATGGACGCTGCACCTGTGACGCTGGCTTCAGGGGCCCCACCTGCACAGAGCCCTGCCCCGAGGGGACCTATGGACCCCAGTGTGCCCATAGGTGAGGAGCCTGTGACTCTGGGAGTGCCCTTTGCCCACTGAGAGGCCAAGGGAAGAGCCGCGAAGCTGAGCGCTGGACTGCCAGGGTGCCCACTCGCCTGCGCCCTTTCTCCCCTGCCCCTGCAGCTGCGGACACTGCAGGAACCGAGAGCCCTGCTCCCCCACGGAGGGGGCCTGCCTGGCCTGCGACCCCGGCTGGAACGGGACCCACTGCAGGCAGCCGTGTCCTTCGGGGCTGTATGGAGAGAACTGCACCCAGCTGTGCCCCCGCCACTGTCTCCAAGGAGAGGCTTGCCAACCGCAGACAGGACGATGCCGGAACTGCGAGGCAGGATTCATGGGGGCCAGGTGGGGCTCGAGCTCCTCTGCACCAGCAGCAGCAGCAGCAGCCGTGGTCCTTCCGGCTGCCAGAAACAGGGAGGGAGGGGAGCAAGCAAGGGCAGCTTTGCAGAGCTGTGGGAGGGGGGCGGCCAGTGTGGAATCCCCTCCTGCCCCAGAGGGGGCGCTGTCCCCTTCTCGCGTCTGCCCCTCAAGCCCTCCATGGCTTTGATGCAGGTGTGAGGCCCCCTGTCCCCCCGGCTCCTTCGGAGAGGGCTGCCAGTCCTCTTGCCCCGACTGCTTCCACGGGAGCTGCGATCCGGCCTCTGGGACCTGCCTCTGCCAGCCTGGCTTCTGGGGAAGCAGGTAAGGAGGTGGGGTGGCTGCAGTGATGCCCTGCTGCCCGCAGTCCCCCCCCACCCCATTTTCTCTCTGCTACCTTTGCAGCTGCAACCAGACCTGCCCGGAAGCCTTCCATGGCCCCAACTGCTCTGCGGCCTGCCCCTGTGCAGGGGGACGGTGCCACCCTGTCTCCGGAGACTGCCCCTGGGGTGAGTCTGCCTTCCCTGGCCTCCCCTGGGGAGGGGGCTTTCCTCGCTGACTCCTCCCTCCCTCCCTCTCCCAGAGGTCCAAGGCCAGGGGGCCCTCCTCGCAGGCATCCTGGGGCCCCTTCTGCTCCTGCTGGGCCTCTGCTGCTGCTGCTGTTGCCACCACCGCCGCCATCCCTGCCGTGCGGCAGCCTCTGCAGTCAGGTGAGAGCCCCCCCCCCCCAGAACCGACTCTCTTTGGCTGGGCCCACCCGGATGGTTTGAGCAGACCTGACCAGCTGGAGAAGGCCTGGAGAGGGGAAAAGGGGGTCTTCCCGGTCTGAGCTCCCCCTCTTTCCTAGGGCACCAGGGGCCGAGCAGGATCTCTTCCTTCCAGCGAAGCACCGCCTAATGGCCAGGCTGCCCAGCCTCCCTTCCAGCTTGCCCTGCTTCTCACCAGGGGGCTCAAAGCTTCCACGGGTGATAGGTGAGGATCTGCCCCCAAGGAGCGCCAGCACAAAGGGGCCTGCCTTTCTGTGGCCCCTGCCTGCCTGCCTGCCTGCTGTCCTAGCAGCTGAGGGCAGCTGAGGGGCAGGGCCTGCGGTGAGAAGGGCTGGGCCTGATAGCCGTGCTCGGATGCTTGTCCTCCTCCAGTCGCCCACCGAGACCCAGAGGTCCCCTTCAACCCCAGTTTCATCGAACAAACGTCCGCGGCCTGGCCCTCGGACGGCTCCTTTGGCTCCTCCTCCTCCGAGGGAGTCAATGAAGAAACGGGGGGCCGCGAAGGGCCTCAGTCTGCTCTCCCTCCCAGTGAAGGTAGGAGTGTGAGTGGGGGGAGTGGGGGGAGAGGCAGGGTCCCCAGTAACCCCACATCAATCTTGCCATCACCGCTTGCCCAGAGCAAAGCAGTTTTAGCAATCCCCGAGTGTCCCACTCAGGCTTCGCTGCCGACCCCTTGGGTAGAAGGGAGCCTGCGAAGAGAATAACAGAGTTGGAAGGACCCTTGGAGGTCTTCTAGTCCAACCCCCTGCGCAAGCAGGAGGCCCTATGCCATTTCAGACCAATGGCTGCCCAATCTCTTCTTAAAAGGCTCCATGTTGGAGAAGTTGTTGGAGCACCCACAACTTCTGGAGGGAAGCAGTTCCACTGGTTAATTGTCCTCACAGTCAGGAAATTCCTCCTTAGTTCCCGGCTGCTTCTCTGCTTGGTTAGTTTCCATCCGTTGCTTCTTGTCCTGCCTTCGGGTGCTGTGGAGCATAGGTGGAAATCACCCCCCCCTTCTTCCTCCTGGTGGTGGGTAGCCGAGGGGAACAGCTGCTGCCGCCTTGGCTCAGCCCTGAAGGGAAGGCCCTGCTTGCAGGTGAGACTCGGCTGCAGGCGTGCCGTGACCTCCTGGTATGGCGGGGTGAGGCCCCCAGGGGGCCTGCTCCACCGTACCCCTTGCCCCACCACGCCTGCTTGGGGTGCAGAGACTGCATCGTGTTAGTGCCCTGCTAGGGTGACCCCAGCCCAGTCTTCTTCTTTTTCTAAATCCCCTCCTCTGCCTTTTCAGCCTTGCCAGAGGGCAGCCTTCTCCCCAGGACAGCAGCCTTGTACCCCTCGCCCTTCGCCATCCCTCGCACCTCCAGCATCGCCAAGGGCAAGCGGCCCTCCGTCTCCTTTGCAGAAGGGACCCACTTTGGCCCTCAGAGCCCCAGGGCCCCCCCAGAGGCCCTCAACCCTACCCGGAAGCCAACGGCCTCTGACAGCTCAGCCCAAGGAGCTCCTCCTCTGGAGGCCGACCACCCCACGGGGGCCTCATGCCACGCCCTGGGCAGAAGCTGCTACGAGGAAGTGGCACCAGCTCCCTGGGAGGATAATGGCCGGCCCCCTGGAGGCCACCCTTCCAGCAGCCACAGGAGCTGGGCTGGCGCGGAGGCACCGGGGGCAGCTGCTGCGGAAGCTGGTGTCCATGAGCCCAGCATCACCACCATTTATGTGACCGTGGGCCAAGCCAGAAGTGGCAGTGAAGACCCCCCTCCAGCTGCCCAAAGGCCTCAGGGGAGTGGGCAGGAGGAGGCTGCCTGGCCAAGAAGTCTGCAGAAGCTGCCTTGGAGGGATGCTGGGAAGGGCACCTCCAGGAAGCTGGTCCCAGAGAAGGAGCCCAGCATGGCTGAAGCTCAAGGCCTGCTGGCTCCTGACCAGCAGGTGGAGGGTGGAGGGAGCAGTGGCAGCCTGGAGCCGTGAGCCCCTCCTGTAGGGGCACAGCCAGGGAAGCAAACGTGCCCTGCCTCTGCGTTTGCCCCAGGAGCCTCGCTGTGTCCAGCACCCCCCCCCAGAAACAAGGGAGGGGAAGCGAAGCGTCAAGGGATTCCGCCTGGAGGAGGCCAATCCTGCCGTGCCCTGGAAGGGATTGGGCCCCTCACCTTCTGTCCCTTTGGAGGCGTCCCTCGCCACTGGAAGCGCTGCCTGTGGTTGCCTGACGCCCCACGGAGCCCTTCCGCTCAGAAAAGTCGGTGGCAACAGTCTGGCATCTGGGTAGGTGCTGCTTTTTGGGTATCTCAGTCGCCGCATTGCCCTGATAAGGCAAGTAGCCTGGAACTGCGGGCACCTGCTGCCACCCTTGCTGCCCACAGTTGGGCTCTTTTTCTTGAAAGGGTCTGGGGAGCTGCCAGTAGTGAGCAGCAGGGGGCGGTCTTGGGCAGAAGCTGTGTCTGTAGAGGCTGAAGGGGCACCGAAACCTCCCTTGGCAAGACCCGGAAGAGCCAGTGGAGCCTCAAGGAAACATCCATCAAGAACGAGAGTTAAGACTGCATTCACTGTGTGGAATCAATCTGAATTGGGATTAAAGTGATTCTAGCTTTACTAAACCCCCGTTGCTTCTTCCTGGCCGGTTCCCTCGTTGGACTCTGGCAGCCGTGGGTTATGGGTCACCAAACCTTGGATTACTTAGTGCAGCCTTCTGGGCCCAGAGGACACGCTGAACCCCGACCGTAAAGCATGCCAGTTGCTTCTGCCAAAACACAAACGATCGGGATGCCCGCCTGAGACCTGCGTTTCAGGCCCCCCCCCCTCAGCTCTTGGGGGGCCAGGAAGGTCCCTGATTAAAAAGCCAGATCTGAGCTTCCTTCAGACCAGCCTTTGCACCCCCAGCCCACCTCCCCTCTTTGGCGGAAAAGTCCCCACCCCTGCTGGGTTCTCCAAAGTGGGGGGGGGTGCTTTTGCCTCTGGATGTTATCGCAGCTTCCGGTGGGTCCTGTAATCCTTCAAGGGGGGGGGGGGGTTGGATAAACACACCAGAGCCGAGTTGTGATTTGTTGCCTGGCTTTGCAATCGCAACCACCCCAGGGTGGGGCAGGGTGGGGCAGGGTGTCGGGCACTTCGTGTCCTGCTCGGAATACATTCCTGGAGAGTCCTCCCAAGACATTCTGGATGCTGGTCAACACTTCCAAAGCTCCGGGCTCCCTCAGGCCGCTCAGATGCAAGTCCCACCGTGCTCCCCCTCCCCCTCCCCCCAGGTTTGCCTAAAAAAAGCCTCCTGGAGGGCACAAACGCGGGGGGGGGGGGCTACCGTCATGCAGGTGGGACTGTGAACGTTGGGCGGGGGGGGGACGACTTGGTTGGTCTCCCCGTCAGACTGAAGCACAGGAGGGCAAGGCAAACAGGTGGCCAAGCCCCGGGCAGAGGGGTGGCCTCCTGGGACCAGCCGCTCGGGCTGAGAACATGGCTGAGCCGAAGATTCCCTGCGAAGGGATGGACCGGCCTGCCTTTCCCCCCAGCCCAGCCGGGAAAGAGGAGCTCTTTGTTTACCGCGATCGCCCGTGGGAGTCGGGCAGCCGGGGAGCGGATCCGAGGGCAGCTCTCCTTGCGTGCCGGAGGCCACGAGCCCCGTCCGGATGGGGGCCTTTGCTCAGCGACCCTCGAAGGAGCAGCGGCAAAGCTCCGGTAGCCTCCACGGGTTGACCGGCGACCGCGGGAGCCTCTTCCTCCAAGAGGCGCCCGACGCCCTTCTACCCACCCTTGGCCCGTCTCTTTCAGGCGGCGGCAACTGCGGGGAAGGGGTCGTCCTGGGGGACGCCGGTGGGCGCGGAAAGAGGGACGCCCGGGAGAAGCTCTTTTCCTTGCCCCCCACGGGGGCTTCTTGCCCTTCCCCGGGAATGAGAGCTCAGCGGCGCCGGGCGGGGACCAAAGACGCCGCTCGGGACTCGGTCGGAACCGTCTGGCGGGCCGATGCGATTCTGGCTCCGCGACTCCGCGGAGCTTCAGTTCACCGGCGGCCTCCAGAGCAGTGGCCTCCCGGGCGAAGGCCGACATACGCGCCCGGCGCCGGCCACGATCCAGAGCGGGTCTGAAGGCTTGGACTCAAGAGTTCCGCCGGAAGAAAAGAAGCGACGCCGGCTTGTTGAGGGTCTCCGAGGGAGCTCCGCGTGGCCAGCCGTTCCGCGGGCTCCAGCGGGAAGGAGAGCCGGCCCGGACCCCCTCACCGCGCGCGCCCCTCGGCGGGAGACCCCGCTCGACGCCCTCTTGCCCACCTCGCCACCTTGGCTTGGCGGCGCGCCGCCCGATTGGCCGAGACGCGGCGGCTGGCAAGGCGCCGGGGCCAATCAGCGCCGCCTCGCTCCCCCTCCCCGCTTCGAGATATAAAAGAGGCGGCGCTGCGCCGGGTACGAAGCAAGAGAAGCGTCGCCGCCGCGTTCGCAGCCGTGCAGCGCCGGCCGGATCCAGCCGGGCAGCCAGGTGAGCGCACGGGGCGGCCGCCGGCCCTGCTGTGGGGCGAGTTCGGGAGGGAGTTGCTTGGCTTCCCTACGCGGGGAAGGCGAATCTCTGTAGGGCCTCTGCTCCTCCCCGCATATCCCAGCCGGCCTCCGGGACTCCCGTTGCCCCGGTTGCCGCCGCCGCCGCCTTCTCCTTGCGCCCGCCTGGGAGGCTCGGAGAGAAACCCCCGAACTTCGCGCTCTTATTCTCTACACCCAGGGAGCAAGCAGAGATCTAAGGCGGGTGAAACCCCCCCCCCCGTATGTGTTGGTTTCCAGAGCCCCCCCCCTCCTGCCCCAACTGGCCTGGTCTTTGGCGAGGGGCTCTGCGCGGTTTCCCAGCCCCCTCCAGTGCGAGGTCAGCCGCCGGAGAGCGGCCAGGTCCTTGCTAGCCCACTTCCATCCTAAGTTGTCTTCTGACGCCCTCTGAGCCCCCACCCCAAGGTTTCCAGGCCTTGGGTATTTAGGAA
Organism: Thamnophis sirtalis; assembly: GCF_051295495.1. Classification (NCBI taxonomy): domain Eukaryota; kingdom Metazoa; phylum Chordata; class Lepidosauria; order Squamata; family Natricidae; genus Thamnophis; species Thamnophis sirtalis. Next base: position 166,984 of record NW_028261397.1, on the reverse strand, counting down.
CAAGGCCTCTAAATCGGGAGGGTCGGTTGATGGATTGTGTCCAAGCCGTCCTATGATGGAGCCCGTCCTTCCCCTTCTGCCCTTCTCCTTGTGTGTCCCCCCCCACTCTTATGCTGCCATTCTCCCGGCTTTGGTACCCCACCCCTCGTGGGGCAGTTGCAATTTCCAGCTCAAGCTGCCCAGAGGCCTCTAGCAGGAGGTTCGGGTCAGTTAACTCTCGGTTCCTTTCCTGCTTCCCTGTTTCGGGTCCCTCTGGGACTCCCCCACTTCTGCTTTTCTCCCGAGTCTTAAGTAGGCGAGCCTGGCAGCTAGTTGAGGGATCCTTCGCCCATCCCCAGACAGCCCCTCCCTATTTCATTCTTTCCCCTCTCCCCCAAAACCGCTGCTAGCTGGGAAGAGCAGGCCAGCCCATTGAGGGATTTCTCACCCCCACCCTGCTCAGACCCCCACCCCCACCCCCGGAGTCGATCCCTTTGGGGCTCCCCAGGGGCTTCCCTCTTTGTCCCCCCGAGACAGCCTGGCCATCTTTTCTTCTGCTCCCTGGAATACTTTGGCACCACTAAGCCTCTCCTCCCCATTGGCTGCCTCTGCATCATTCAGATTTCCCTCCATTGTCCGGGCCCTTGCCCCCCCCCCTTCCTCTGGTTGAGCCACGTTACTGACCTGTCATGCTGACCTCATCCTCTTATCCCAAGGCTGATAAGTTTATCCAGCACTTTGGAGAAGTCCCGATAAAATAAACCAAGCGTTTGGGCCCTTATCTTGCTGCTGCTTGATCCAATCTCTGCCAGCTGAGCTCTTCCCTCCTCCCAGCACCCGCTGGGCCCTTCAGGGATCCCTTTGCAGGGACCCTCCGCTGGCAGGGAGCTGCCTGGATCTCTTCCCTCATCAATGGCCTCGGAGCACAAACGTTTTGGGACTCTTGGAGAAGAAATGGGAGTTGGGGAGCAGGGCAGTAGGACTCGGTGGACGCCAGGACAAATTTCCTAGCAGAGGGGGCCAAGAACGGGCCTGGCTGCTTGGGGGAGGGGGGACTCTGCTGGGAGCACTGAAGCAGAGACTGGAGGACCAGCTGCTGGGGGATTTGTAGGAGGGACTAGGTGATCTCTGAGTTCCTTTTCTGCCCTGGGGCATATATGTTTTTTTAAGCTGCGTCTTCTAGAACAGTGTTTTTCAACCACTGTGCCGTGGCACACTAGTGTGCCGTGACATAGTGTAAGGTGTGCCGTGGGAGAATTACTTTATATATAGTCAATATAGGCACAGAGTTAAATTTTTTTAACATTTTCTAATGGTGGTGTGCCTCGTGATTTTTTTCATGAAAAAAGTGTCCCTTTGCACAAAAAAGGTTGAAAAACACTGTTCTAGAACCTTCAGGAGGGGCGGGGGGGATTGCTGGAGCTACGGGAGGAGGCAGCAGTGTCTGTCTGCAGAGGAAGGGAGCCCGCGAAGAAAAAGGGGCTCAAGAAAGCGCCTTGTGTGCCAACAGATTGGAAGACCCTCCTGGTGAAGAAGAGCCCCCCGCCGGTTGCCGCCCACCATCATGGCTCCCACTCTCGCCACGGCCCACCGGCGTCGCTGGTGGATGGCCTGCACGGCCGTTGTGGAGAACCTCTTCTTCTCCGCCGTCCTCTTGGGCTGGGGATCCCTCCTGATCATGCTCAAGTCAGAGGGCTTCTACTCCTACCTGTGCCCCCTCCCAGGTAAGAAGCACCTTGGCCCAGCCCTCCTGAGCACCAGGCCTTGGCTCCTCGGGCTCCACGGGTGGTCTCTGGTCAAGCCAACCCCTCCCGGCCGGCGCAATCGGGCCTATCTGTGCCACCTCCAGCCGCTTAGTGGAGAAGGGGCTCTGAGGGGGGGCATCTCTTGCAATCCGGATGGGAGGGGTCTGCTTTTTCGGGAGGGGGTCCTGGAGCCCGTCTCTTCTTCCTGCCCGCCATGGTCTTGGCTGCTTCTAAGTGATCCCGGGTACTCGGCTTTTGGACTGGGAAGGGCCAGGACAGCCTTTGGACCCTCCCCATAAATCCTTTTCCTTCTTGGAAGTCTTGGCTATCTGTTCCAAAGATATCAGCCACACCTGGCAGAGTTGGGGAGGGGTGGGGAGGAGGGAGCTCTTGCCTCTGTCTCCATTCCTCCTTGCCCTCCCCTCCCCGATCGGCCCTTTGGACCCGGTCAATCTTTCACAGGGTCTGAACAGGCGCAGGAGGCCTTGATAAAAAGCTGCCGTGGCAGAGATTTCATCCTAGAGGGAAGGCGATAAGATCCTGCAGAACCAGCTGATTCTCGGCTGGCAGGAGAGGGCGGCTGGGGACTTGGTCCCTGGACTGATGGGGAATGAGCGGGGTTGTGCAGCATCAGGGCTGCGGGTGGGGGAGGGAAGGAGACCCTCGGGTGAGAGCCAACGGCAGCTGCCCTCGGTACCAGCTAGGGCCGCCGTGCCCTTCCCGCAGCCATGCCTGGGTCGTTGCGTGTTCCCGTGCACCACAGTTTGACCCAGGGTGCAACCCAGGGAAACCCCACAGACGCCACGCCTCTGCTTAGCCCCCATAATCAAGGCCCCCCACGCAGCAAAGCAGAGGGCCCCCCACTCTTTTCCCAGGCCTGTCCAGGGTGAGCAAGGGAGTTTTCAGAAGGGAGCGCTGGGAGCTAGGCTGCTCTCCCCTGCAAGGGAAGGAGGAGGGCCTCGACTGCGGCCCCCCTTCTTCCTTTCTCCCTGCAGCAGCCCTGAGCCTCCCGTCAGAGGACTTCCTTCTATTGCTGACAAGCAAAACAACCTCCACCCACCCACCCACCCACCCTATCTTGTGTGTGGGGGGTGGATTAGTGAGAAGCGTCTCCTTCTCAGCTGGGGGCTCTCTGCCAGGGACCGAACTTTGGTGTCTGTGTGGGGGGGGGCTCTGCCTCTCTGCTACACTTTGGTGACTCTTCCTCATAGGAGGGGCACGGTCTGTGTGTGTGTGTGTCTGTGTGTGTGTGAGAGGGGGGGGGGAGACCAGGGTGTGCCCGGTGGCCACCGGCTGCAGCCGGATCAGCGACTCTTGTAGCAACTTTGCTCCACTCCAACTCAGCAGCCCTGCCTGTTGAGCTGGTGTTTTCCAGCTGAAGTGCTGAGTTGCCTCCCCGCTTCCGCTCAGGGTTCCTGCAGCTGCCGGCTATGACGGCTGTTCCCCTTGGAGGTGGCAAGCGGCTGAAGGCCTTGGGGGTGGGGGGGGGGGACAACCGCCGCTGTGGGCCCTGCCTGCTCCCTCCCTTTCCTTCCTGCACTGCCAAAAGCGAGTCTCGGCTGACCTGAGCTGACCTTGGGGCAGCCATCTTGCAAGGGGGAGGGGAAGGGCCCAAGGGGGCCCCTTTGGGGCATGCTGGGGCTTAGCCCTCGGGGGTGCTTTACCCGTGGCTCAGGTGCCACCTCACGATGGGGGAGGGTGGTCCCTGGCGCTGAGCAACCAATGCTGGGGATGGCGGGTGGCCCCTCTTGCTTCCTCCTGGGAGGAAATGGTGGTTCTGCCTGAAGGGGAATCAGAAATGGGGCAGTGGGATTTGGCTGCCCTCCCATCGGAGAATCCAGTTGGCGAAGGGAGAGTGGAAGGGGCGGGGCCTGATAGGAAGAAGCTGGAGCAGCAGGGCTGGCTGGGCTCAGGACGTGGTTTTAACCTCCCTCCTCAGGTCACTCTGTGCCCGGCCCCTGCTCCGTCTCCACAAAGCAAAGCCCCTTTCTTGGCCTTTTCTGCACAGCCCAGGCCCCGGGAGCCTGCCCTTGCTGCGCCCACCCCCCCACCCCACCCCCGTGTGTGAGCAGGCTGTGCGGGGCCAAAGGGCGGGGCACGGCCAAGGGCCCCCTCCGTGAACCATTCCAGGCAATTCCTTGTGAGTTGCTTCTGCCGTTTCCACGTTGGTTCGGGTCATGCCGGCCCCCGGGGGGGGGAGCCTAGTGACTGGGGTGGGGGCGTTTCTCTCGGGGTTGCGTTGGGGAGAGAAGGAGCTGCCCTCCATGGGCAATGGGGCTCCCCCTCCTCCCCAGCGCCTTGGAAGGAGGAAGGACCACCTGGCCCCTCCCCGGGATCTTAAGGCCAACTTTGGAGGCTGGCTGTGGTGGCTCTGGGTGTGGGCCCCATGTTGGCCCGAGGCCCTCTGGGTCTCCAGCGCAGGGCACCACCTATGCCCTTCCCTCCTCCAGGGAAGGCAGCTGGCAGGCCGAGGCGCCTCAAGGGCAGCCAGAGACTCCTCTCCCTGCCAGCCCAAAGGTGTTTTCATCACAAACACAGCCTTGTTTGTGGTAAAGCCGTTGCCGGGGTTTACAACGTTGGGCAGGGAGGGGGCAACCTGGCAGGTGGTGGGAGGCCTCCCTCTTGCCAGACCCCAACACAGCTGTGCCCTCCTGCTGTCGGGGCCGCCTGCCCACCTGTCTCACGGGCTCCTGGGCTCAGCGACTGCAACCGTCCCTTCGCTTGGCTTCCCTGCTGGCCTCCCCTCCCCCCAGCCCCATGGCCCCCCTGCCTGCTTCGCCCGGGCCCATGGCGGGTTAGTTAATGTTTCTCCAGAGCCACCTGTGGAAGTGGTCTCACGGGTGGGGGTGGGGGTGGCTATCCAGCATCAACCAGCCGCAGCCGGCTTCAGGCCTCCTCTGGTGGAGGGCAGGTGCAGGCTGACCATGGAAGCCACGGAGGGCTGAGCCGGCAGCCCTTCGCGCTTGGGAGGCCAGGGCTAGCCGGGGTGGGGAGCCCCAAGTGCCCCCTTCCTTGCCTTGGAGAGCAGAATCTCTGCCGGCCAGGGGCCCCCTTGGCTGCCTCCGTCACTCGGCCTGTCTGGAGCCAGCCCCCTCCGGGGAGGAAGCCAAGGAGTGACTGCCAAGGACTTGGCCTTCTGGCCTTGACTTGCCCCCTGGATGCCTCCCACTGCCAGAAGATGCCCACCTGTCCCGCTCCCTCCCTCTGGCGCTGCTGAAGCCTCCAGGGCCCCCGTGAGGCACTCAGTGGCCCTGGCAGACCAGCCTCACCCTGCGTGGGAGCTCCCTTGGCCGGCTTTCTGCAGGTATTGGCTCCTGGTGATGGATCTCCTCGGCCCTTCGCCCCGCCTTCCCCTTCAGCTCTTGGCACAGTCAGGGGCCCCTTGTGTGCTCACAGCTCTTCTGATACCCGCAGCGGCTCTTTTTGAGGCTGGCTCTCTGGTGGCTGAATAGGCACGTGTGAAAGCTCTCTCGGCCACGGAGACGGCGTGCCCGCTTCCTCCCAAATGTCCCACAGCTTTTCCCTCTGCAGCCGGCATTCCCCAGGGCTGGACTCTCCTCTCCCTTGAAAGGGAGGGGAAGGGGAAGGGCCATAGATTCTGTTCGTCTTTTTTATCCCTTGTCTGTACCCCCTTCTCTGACTTGGATTGTGAGCCGCCCTGAGTCCCCTTCAGGGGAAAAGGGCGGCATATAAATGCAATAAATTCAATTCAATTCAATTCATAGCCAGAGGAAGCGGTTGTGCCGCCAGGTGCCTGGGAGTTCAAGCCCCTTCCCAGAAGTTTCTGAAATCTGGGCCTGATTGAGACCTCGGCTTGACCTGGCCGCCTCTTGGCAGAAAGGCAGGGCAGAAGGGCAGGACGTTGGCTTTGGACAGGACCCACACATGCCAGAGCCCAGAGCCAGCACTCACGTGGGCCTCCTTCACACAGAATGGCCGTGCCCTTCCTCCTTGGCCTTTCCTCGGAAGGAGTTGTGCCCTTCTGTCCTTGTGGCCCACTCTGGCCCACTCTGGGTTGAAGACCTCCCTGCACGAGGAGGGCGAGCGCCCTGGCCCGAACCCTGCAGCCCCCGCCCCTCCCTGGCTCTCCCAGCTGGCACCTTTGGCTCTCCGAGGCTTGAAAGGCCTTCCTGGCACGGCCTGCAAAGGCCGGCCTCAGAAACGGGCCCTCTTGGTCTCCCCTGGCGCGGCCCTGTCCCCTGGGGCCTGACGGGGTCTCTTGGGCAGGCTGCTGCCCCTCTGAGTTCGGGAGGAGCCCTGGCTGTCCGCAGCTCTGCTCTTCTGCCCAAGGCCTCTTGGAGGTGCCCCCGGAAGGGAGGAGCCGTGGCTGAAATCCGGGGGGGGTGGGTGCGTCTTTTTTGGGGGGGGGGTGTACCAGTGCAGGGACTTTCCACTGTTTGCAAGGACAACATGTACCCGATTTTGCAGTGTTGAACTTAAAACCCATTTCTATCAATTGGCCTTCTTAATGGAGGTTTTATATTGCTCACACACGATAGCTGTTCCGATAACAGGGTTTTATGGTTTTATCATTATTTATTGCCTGTTTTTACTCTCTAAATTGATGGGTGCATTGTTCAAATTGATGTTGTAAACCAGTGTGGGTTGGTCAGCTGAGAGCGTGTGGCCACGCAGTGCATTATAATTAAAGAGCAGGAACCCTGGGAGGCCTTGCCTTCCTCCTCCATGGCACTGGGGGGGGGGGGGCAGGGCTTGAACCCCAAGGTTGAGAAGGGGGAACTCTTGCATGCCTAGCGGGTGGGGGGGGGGCTTGCACACCTACTGGCTCTAGCATCTCCCCCCACGGCTCAGCCAGGCCCCTTTGCTCTGGGCATGAGCCTTGGAGGTGCAATGGGCCCCCACTCCAGGAAAGCTTCTGGGCCCACTTGGGTCCCTTTGAAATAAAGAAGCTTTGAAACCTACGGGTCTCTTGGTTAAAATTGAAACAATCTCAAAAGTTTTCAAAAAGTCTGATTGATGGGGAGGTGACTTCAGGCCAAAGAGAGGAGGGCCTCCCGCCTGGGGGTGGGTGGGTGGGTGGGTGGAGGCCAAGCCTCCCGAATGGCCCTCTTGCCATGCCCTCCTTTTTCCTGCAGATAACTCCACAGGGGCGGCCTTGGTGCCCGGGAACGGGACGGCAGCCCCACAGCCGGAAGAGGCCCGCATGAACGGCTGGCTGATCTGCAAGGAGCAGGACGAGATGCTAAACCTGGCCTTCACCGTGGGCTCCTTCCTGCTGAGCGCCATCACCCTCCCCCTGGGCATCGTCATGGACAAGTATGGGCCACGCAAGCTGAGGCTGCTGGGCAGGTAGGCCAGGCGGGGGTTCTCTGGGCCAAAGCACAGCCGTCCCTCCCCTCCCAGTCTCTGGGCAGGCCCTTCCTTACCAGGAGGGAGAGCCACTGGATCCACATGCCAGGGAGGGAGATCCACCCGGCTTCTCTGGGGGGCGGCTGCTCATGTATCCTGAACACAGGGCCAGAGGTCAGCATGGCTGGTGGGGGCGGACGGACGGGGGGGGGGAGAGACCTTTGCCTCCAGAGGTGGCCGTCGCATACTGTGACAACCGGTTCACCCAGAACTGAAAATCCATGTGCGCAGCATCAAAAAAATCTCGATTATATAGGACAGGATAGCGCCAGGCCGGGTGGGCGGGCCCAGCTGCTGCTGCTCGGAGTAGCCGTTCACCCGAACCAGCAGCAGCCCCCCTCTCTTTGCCTCCCACCGGAGGTTCTTGGGCTATTCGGGCTTCCTGGGAGAAAACCCCCTTGCTTCCTGGACCCCATTCTGCACCTTGTTCGGGGGCAGAGAATCCCCCCAAGCTCTGGGGTGGGGGTGGGGGATGCTGGGGGTCCTGGAGAGGGAAAGGGAGCCTGGAGAGATGGCTCTGGTCCTTGGCTGGTGGCTTCCTGCGTCATCCGGGTGGGCGACTGGCAGCTGGGCAGGGAAGGCTCTGTCTTGGGTCCCCGCTCAGAGCCTCAGTTCAGAGGAGCCTTCCAAAGGCAGAGCGCGGTGGGCGGGCGGGCGGGCGAGGGGAGGCCTGTCGTGGGTTCGAGGGGCCTGGGGATTCGATCCAGGGGACTGAGGGGCCTCCCGTCTGCCTCTGCAGTGCCTGCTTTGCCGTCTCCTGTGTGATGATCGCCTATGGGGCCAGCAACCCGGACTGTGAGTGTCACCGAGGGCGCTCTGGGGAAGAGGCTGGGGCAGGGGGGCCCTGGCTTCTCTGAGGGGGGGGGGAGCCAGGGAGCCTTGCTCAGTGGGGGGCTGGGGAACGGGCAGGGCACCATGCCAGCCGTCCCTCCTGCGCGCCCACCCTGGGCTCCTGGACTGGCAGGGCGGCCTTTGAGCGCTTTCTGCCTCTGCCCCAGCCCTGTCGGTGCTGATCTTCATCTCGCTGTCGCTGAACGGCTTTGGAGGGATGTGCATGACCTTCACCTCTCTCACAGTAAGTGCCAACTTCCCTGGTGGGCAGGGAGAGCCCTTGCGCCACCTTTCATGGGCACCGGACTTGCCCCAGATTGGCTTTGTGTCTGCCCCCCCCAGCACCCATCCTGGAGGGGATTGGGGGGGGGGCTCCTTTGCCAGATGGGAACCCTTCCTGAATGTGTACCGGGGGGGGGGGAGTGCCTGCTGTGATGGACGCAGCCTTGACCGGGCTCTTGGCATCCCTGCGCACGTCTGCCTGAGCTGAGTGAGGGCCAGGAGGGTCCCTTGGCTGGCATTGGGGAGAACTCCCCCCTCACTCTTCCCTTAGTTGCGCCTCAGCTCATTGTGGGGGGCCGTTTCCCAGGCCTCCTAGGTCAGACCCAAAAGCTGCCCCCTCCCCTCCGCACGCCCTCCGGTCCAGCCTTGCCAAAGGTGTGTCCCCTCCCCTCCCCCCTTTTCTTCCCAAATTGTGGCTCTAGAGTCTTCCCCTCCCCGCCCCCCTACAGCTTCCCCTGCCCTTGCTGGTGAACCAGCAGGCAACTGTGGGGAGGCTCCCTCCAGGCCGTTCTTTTGCCCTCACGCCTCCCCTCCTCCCTCCCTTCCCAGCTGCCCAACATGTTCGGGGATCTGCGCTCCACCTTCATTGCCCTCATGATCGGCTCCTACGCTTCCTCGGCAGTGACGTTTCCTGGGATCAAGGTAAGTGGCGGGGAGGGGGGCAGTGCAGGCTGGGAATGGGGACCCAGTCCCCCCCCAATCTAGGAACAGGTGCAACTATGCAAAGCACGGTGGGCCACAGGAGCCCCGATGTGCAATGGATGCCCCATCTGAGGCCAGAAGCGGCAAAGGCCCAGAGCTGGCCTCCCCCCCCCCCCCCCCCGAGATCTGCACCCTCTCTGGAGACAGGCTCCCCGTCAAGCGGCAGGAAGGAGCACCTGGCCAAGAGAAAGCCAAATGCCTGGTGGAATTTAACGCACACCTGGCCTCATGCACGGACACACACACACACACACACACTCCTCCTCTGGACGTTCACTGAAAGTTGTGTAGCGAATGGCAACCCATTTCTGCCCCGTTAAGCCACGTGGGATGTCCAGGAAAGGAAAGCTGTGTGGAAAAGTGGGCCCTGGGCACAGGCCCTCCCCCCTTGTGATGGGGGAAGGGGGGGGAGAAGGCCCCGTGGGAGGGTTTGGGGGAGTGGCCAGGCTGGGAAGGGCATTGGGGGCTGCTTTGGGCCCACGGCTGGCTCTGAGCTGAGGTCCTCAGCCTGCCCTACGGGCTGGGCAGATCCCCCCTGGCACAGGCAAGGCAGCTCAGTGGATGGGTTTCAGTGGGCAGCTGGTGTGCAGGGCCGCCCCCTTGTTTTCACGGGGGTCATGTTGCAGTGCTCGGGTGGCAGCTGGAGCCCATCCGAGGAGGGGGATGGAGGCACGCTGCCACGTTCTCCTCCCACCTCCAGAGCTTCAGGGGTAGCTTCAGAAGCCCTCCGGGGGCTCCCCAGAGAGGCCTTTGGGTGCCAGGGGAATTGGGCACCCCAAAATGACCCCCTGCCCCTCACATGCACGCCTGTCCCTGGACTCAAAGGCCGTGGCCGTCTCAATGGGAGGGCCCAGCTCAGGCTCCCCCTGGAGAAGCGGCCCCTGGGGCTGAAGGGCTGGGCCAGGCGATTCTTCCCATGCGCTTCCCCTGCTCCCCAGGTGATCTACGACCTGGGCGTCTCCTTCATCCTCATCCTGCTGGTTTGGGCCGGCTGTGCGGGCCTCGTCTTCTTCAACTGCTTCTTCAACTGGCCCCTGGAGCCCTTCCCAGGCCCCGAAGACATGGACTACACGTGAGTGAAAAGGGCCCTGCAGCCACTCAAGGGGCGAACGTGGGCGGGGCTGTGCCAGGCGGCCCCCCTTTTGCCCCACTGCCCAGCACACTGGGGGTTCGGCCGGGCCCTCCTGGTTTCCCGGCCAGCCGGCTCCTCCTCTTTGTAGCCGTTGACTCCCCCCCCTCGCGCCTTGCAGCTGGGGACGCCCCTTAAGAGGGAGGCTCCTCGGCAAGGCCAGATGTGCCCACCTGAGAGCGAGCAGGACGTGCTCCTCTCTCTCTGCTCCCCAGGGTGAAGATCAAGTTCAGCTGGCTGGGCTTTGACCACAAGATCACCGGGAAGCAGTTCTACAAGCAGGTGACCACGGTCGGCCGGCGCCTGAGTGTGGGCAGCTCCATGAAGGGCAACAAGGAGAACACGGCCCTGCAGAACGGCAACAAGCTCTGCTTCTCCACGGTGGACCTGGAGGTGAAGTGCGAGCCGGACAGTGCAGGTGAGGAGCCACCAGGAGGGGGCCTGGCAGGTTGGCAGAGGGGTAGACGGTCATCCTGGAAGGGGCAAGAGGTCCTTTCCCTGCCCTCGGTGAGCCTAGGAGGGAGGGAGGGGCTGCAAGGAGACCTTTCCCCTTCTGGTTTTATACAGGAACAGGTTGAAAACGCTGCACCCGGGGGCGGGGGGGTACCTTCCCGAAGGGCCCCTGAAAGGACCAGAGCTTGGCTGAAGTGGGTGGAGGTGCCCGCTTGGGCAAGCGTCCCCATCCCCTCGGCCCATGCTGAGGCCCCGGACCAGGCAGCCATCTTGCAGGGTGGCCCTGGGGCCCGGCCAAAGGGAGAAGCCCAAGAGAAATGGCCAGCCGGCCAATGGGGGTTGGGATTCTGGATTGTGCAGGCCTGCCAGCCCCGTCAGTGGTGCCTCCTGGGGAAAGCCTGACGGATCCTCCCTTTCTTCTTTCTCCCCCCCCCCCCCCCTGCAGCTTCCCCCTCCTTCATGAACAGCGTCTTCAGCCCCATCCTCCTGCTCAGCCTGGTCACCATGTGCGTCACGCAGCTCCGGCTCATCTTCTACATGGGGGCCATGAACAACATCTTGGAGTTCCTGGTGGAGGGCAAGATGGAGACAGGTGGGGGCCCTCTCGTGCCCACAGGAGACCCGCGTCAGGGCTGGGAGAGCCCAGCTCCCATCCGGCTGACCCTCCCCGGCACTCGGAGGCCTCCTCAGGGACCCCAGGGATCTCGGGCTGGCTGCGGGAGAGCCCCCCCTGGCAACATCTGACCAGAGGCAGCTCATTCTGCGAGGGGGGGGGAGAGCGTGTCAGAAGGGGGCCCTCCTAGTTTTCTGGAGGACAAACAGGAGGGGAGCAATGCCCTCATTCCCACTTGGACTACCTCGCAAGGCCTGCGGCTGCTTTCTGGCTGCTGGTCCTTTGTGCACCCACCACAGGCGCTAAGAGCTCCAGCCAGGCGCTTCTCCCAACCAGCCAGGCTGGGCCTGAATCAGCTGACGGCCCAAATCCTGAGCGCAGCCCTTCCTGGGCTTCACTCCTCGGACATCCCGGTGGCCACCCTGGCGGGGGATGCAGAAGCCTGGCTGCCTGGCGGGCCCCAGTTAGAGAAGGCGGGGGACGCGGAGCAGAAGGGCCCGGAAGGCCTCCAGGCAGCCACAGCACATCGGTGCCCCCTTCCCGCCTGAAAGGCGGCCAGGTGGGCAGGGAATTCCCCTGAGGGTCCCTCTCTCTCTCCCTCAGATGGCCCTGCGCTGCCTGCTGGGAACCAGATGCCCCCCCCCCCCGTCCCTCCATGGCAGCGGCTGCTTGGCCAGGCAGGCAGGGAGGCAGGCGGGCGCTGTGGCTCTTGTGCTGCTCCTTCCAGCCATGAGTTGCCATGAGAGGCGGGGGGGGGGGGGGCGCTGGGAGCCTGGGCTACGCTCGGCTGCTCCCTGGGGAATCCGGCTGCTGCCGACGGGGTGTGTGGCTCAGCCAGTGGGTCAGAGGGGCCTGTTTGCCCCCTGAAGAGCAGAAGAGCAACAACAGGGAGAAGGGGAAAGGCCGCAGACTCAGCGTCAGGCCCCTATTTATAGCTGCTGGCAGGAAGCCAGGAGGAAGGGAGGGGTTTGCACTAGGAGGAGCAGTTCCACCACCACCGTGTCTTTTGCACAACAGACTGAAACCACGCGCAACAGCCAGTTTGGGCCTGTTCAGTCTGGAATCCCTTGAGGCAGAAGAATCGGCCCCGGAGCTTTCCCGGAGGGGGGAGGGAGGAGGGAGCGGTGGTATTGGGCCAGGGGGGGCCTGCTCCGGTGCCTGGCGCCCCCAGGGCCTCATGGGGCGGAGCCTTTGGAGGCCTCTGGGGTGCCAGGCGGTGGGCTCAGGGCCTAGTGTGATCTGGGGGGGGGGCGGCCCCAGCCCCTCCTCAGCCCCAGTCCTCCCTGCTTCCTGGCTCTGCTTCTCCAGAGATCTGGCTTGGGTCACCCACAGCCAGGTAGGGGGCAATGCCCTCTCTTGCCGCATCCGCTGGGCTGCGCAGCTCTGCCCTGGGCAAAGACCAGGGGCCCCTAGCAGAGGCCGGACAGGTTGGGTTTGCGGCAGAGTCCGTTGCGCCGTGCTCGGCCCCCTGCAAGGGGGGCGCCGGTGGGGGTGTTTCCCGTCCCTGACGGGGCCTGCCCTCTTGCCTTCCAGTGGAGCTTTACGGCTCCATCTTCGGAGTCCTGCAGCTGCTCTGCCTCATGACGGCACCGGTGATCGGCTACATCATGGACTGGAAGCTGAAGGAGTGCGACGACGGTGGCCCCGAGGAGGCCGACAAGGGAGATGACAGCCCCCCGTACGTGGCCCGGTGGGTGGGGGCAGCTGCGGCGTCCTTCCCTGCCAGCTGCGTGCCCAACCCGCATTCCTTCCCCTCTGAAGCTTGGGAAAGGGGTGCCGCTTCCCACACGCCCTTGGCAGCTCATGCCGTGGGGAGCAGGAGTGCCGCCTGCCGCAGGGAAGGGCCCTGCGCGGGCGGGAGGCAGCATGAGGCAGCTGGGTCACTGGGCCAGCAACCGCAGTGTCGTCACGGGGAGGCCTTGTTTGTCACGGACGGGCAGCCTCCGGCCCTTGAAAGGAAGGAAAGGGTCAGCAGGCACCGGAGTGACGGGCAGGGAAGGAGCCCTCCTGGGCCCTGGGTGGGGTGGGGGCTCGAAGGGAGGCAGCCTGTGAGACCCTTCCTCCCGCCTGCAGGGGGGAGAAGAAGAGAAGAGACCTCGGGACCGCAGATCCAGAAGGTCTGCAACGCCACCCGGGCCTTCGCTTTCACCAACCTGCTGCTGGTGGGCTTTGGGGTCACCTGCCTGATCCCCAACTTGCCTCTGCAGGTGAAGGAGGGGCACGTGGGCAAAGGGGCAGCTGGCGGGGAAGAGGCTGGCTGGGGCCTGTGCTGGGGGACCCCCCTCCGCCGCCTCCATGGGGGGACGTATCCCAGCTCCACTCGGGGCCTTGGAGGGCGGGGGTCCTGCGGGGGCTCTGAAGCCAGCCCCCCCGTTCTCCCTTCCAGATCCTTTCCTTCATCCTGCACACCATCGTCAGAGGCTTCATCCACTCGGCCGTCGGGGGCCTCTATGCTGCTGTGTAAGTCCAGCACCCGCTCCTTGGCTGCCCATCGCAAAGTGGGTCACCCCCGTTTCTGGGTCATGTTTTCTTCCTTCCTGGGTTCCCTGCTGCGTGGTTTTGCCTCTGGATATTGGCCGGCACCTCTGGGTGTTGCTCCAGAGTGGGTGTTGCCCGCCCCCACCTGCCTCCCGAGTATCTGATGGAGGCCGAGGTCAGCTGGGGCCAAGCGATGTTCCTTGGGGAGCAAAACAACTTCCTCATTCTGGCTGGTCCTCTGCCCCAAACTGCCCCAAGGAAGGCAGCTGAAAGACGCTGAGGGGGCCCCTCTGCTCCTACCCCCCCCCAGGGGCCATCTGCACGCTGCCCTGGAGAGTTCTCCCTAGGCAGCTTTCTTCCTTCCCTTCCTTCCTTCACCCCCCCCCCCTTCTTCTCTCTCACACACACACACACACGAGCCCTTTGCCAGGGCTGACTCACATGTTTTTGCCCTGCTCAGACACTTGTTGTTTTGGACGGGACGTTTCGGGCCGTGGGTCACAGAGGGCGTCGGGTGCAACTCCAAGGGTTGCTCAACCGGGAGAGGCCGAGACAGGCTTATCTGCCTCCCAGGTTCCTGCTCTACGTCAGCCTTCAGCCCTTCAACCCCTCGGGAGGAGGGGGTGTTGTTCCTCCAGGAAGGGCCGGAGCCGTCCCTTGGCCCAGCGGCTTCCTTGTTTACAGAGAGAGCCCGATCCTCCACTGTCACTCAACCCGGCCTCCCACCCGCAAGACCTGTGGGTCACTTGCCCCTTCCCTCCCCAGGTATCCTTCCACCCAGTTTGGCAGCTTGACTGGGCTGCAATCTCTCGTCAGCGCCCTCTTTGCCCTCCTGCAGCAGCCCCTTTTCCTGGCCATGATGGGCCCCTGAAAGGAGACCCCCTCTGGGTAAGTGGTGCCGCTTTGGCTGGGGGTTCTGGCCGTTCAAGGATGTCCTGGACCGGCAGCCTTGGTGCTCGCGAGAAGGGAGAACAAGTCGTGCCTGGCAGGGTCTCCCTCCACAGGCCAGTTCTGGCTCCTGGGGCTCAGGAGGGGCTGCACCCCAAAGAACTGGGCATCCCTGTGGCAGAGCTTCCGACTCCCCGGGGGGGGGGCTGGTCGGTCAGCCAAGGAGCCCCAGGAGGTGAACGGGGGCACTGGGCGGAGGAGGCCCAGTCTGGGGCCTTGGACCTTCCCTGGAGGGAGGGGGGGGGGCGGAAGGTACGTGCCAGCACAACAAAGCCCACATCCCCGAGGGAGACACTTTTGGTGTTTGGGCTCCCCAAAAAGGAGCCTCCCTTGAGGGTCTTGCCTGTTGCCTGGCAGTGCCCGGGAGGAAGCCCACCAGTAGCACCCTTTGCCCCACACCTGGAGCCTCTTGGCCTTGCAGTGGGAGCCAGCCCCCCCCCCCATCCCCATCTGCCTGGTCACGGTCTGGGTGTCTCCTGGACCGGCTCCCAGGGACCACGTGGGCCTTCTCTGTGCAGGGAGGACGGCTGGATGGAGCCGCACAGCCGCTGCCTGTCCTGGGCACGTGAGGGAGGGAGGGAGGGAAGGGCAGCTCCAGGCTCGCTTGGCAGCCGCCTCCGTCTTTCTTTGGCAAAACATCTCAGGGCCCTTTGGTGCAGATCTGCCCTGGCAGCCACTATCGCCCGCTCGCTTTCTTGCCCATTGAGGGTGGGGGCGGTAGGCAGATCAGGGGGGGGGCAACACAAATGTGCCCCTCTCCCCTTCGGACAGGGGTGCAGGAAAGGAGGGTGTCCTGGTGGGGCGCTCCAAAGCATTCCCAGGCTCTGCGTAGTCAGCCAGCTGGGCCCTTCGTAGCGAAGAGCTGTTGAAACTGAGCTTGGCCAAGGCCCCGGCCGCTCGTCCTGGGCGGCTGCCCCTCTGGAGAGAGTTGTGCCTGCCCTGGGCACCACAGGTGGCATGCTTGCCACTCTGGGTCAACAGGAGTCAGGGCTCCAGGGCTGCTTGGTACCCGAGGGACTCGGTGCCAGGAGGGGGGGAGGGAGGGCGGGGCCGCTTCAAGCGGAGGAGGCAGCTGCGGACTGAGCCGTCCCTCCAGGCCACCCTGTGGAGAGCCGTCCCTCGCCAACGGCCCTCACCACCTTCGCCGTCTCTCCTGCCAGGTCAATGTGGGGCTGCTGGGGGTGAGCATGCTCGGCTTCTGCCTGCCGGTCTACCTCATCTGCTACAGGCGGCGCCTGGAACGGGCGAAGCAGCAGAAGGACGACGATGCCCAGCTCTTCCTCAAGATCAACGGCACGCCCAGCGAGGAGGCCTTTGTCTAGGGACACATTTGGACCGGCTGGGGGAGGGCTCCCCCCGCCCTGGGGCCCCAGAGAAGCCCCCAGCACAGCTCCCCATCTCACGGGTCTTGCTTTGGATTCAAAAGCCACGCCACTATGCCTCTGCCGTGGCCCCACCCTGCTGTGGCCTCCCCTGCCCACGGTCTCTGGTGCTGGCCTCGGAGACGCCTGACTTCATACGGGTCTTGGTTGCTTTGCAAAGGGAATGCTCCCCTACCCCCCCACCCCCTCCCCGTTCTGGTGACCTGGCCCTTCCCGGCACACACCTGCACGACGCACAAACACCCAGACAAACCCAGCTTGGTTTCTGTCTGTGCAGGACACGGACTCCAGCCTCCCTCCCCATCCGCCTGCTCTGCCATGGCGCGGGATGGCCGAGGAAGAGGAGGAGGAGGGCATCCGGTTTGCCTGCATTTCGCACCTGTTCTGGGGGGGGGATATGTGGCCCCCACCTTCTCTGCAGATTGAGGACCAGCTTGACAAAAGCTGGGGTTGCACAGTGTCGTGTTTCCCCGCCTCCCTTTGGACTTTTTTTTGGGCATGACCGAAGAGGGGTGGCTTTGCACAGGGTCGCACCGACATCTGCAGCGGGAATTAAGCCCCAAGTCTCAAATATTAGGGGGCCTGGCAGAGCTGGGCAAGGAGACACCCGGAATCATGAGCTGGGCTGAGGTGCGCTGGCTCCTGCCCTGTCGTCCCCTTCAGCCTCCTGGTGCCTGGCGCAGCAACTCCCGCCCTCTGGTGGCAGGAATCCCCGCGGGAGGCAGGGCACTGGTTCTCATGCAGCAGCCATTGGAGCGGGGGGGGGGGGGGGCAAGATGCCACGGGCGGATTGCACTGTCTTGTCTCTCGGGCGGATTGCACTGTCTTGTCTCTCGACATAAAACAAAAAAACAAAAAACCCCACTGCTTTGCTTGGCCTTCGTATTTTTCCTCTGAGCAGTCAGGAGGCTGACCTGGTGGAGAGGTTGGTCAAGGTGTTCCCCTCGGAGGCCAGTGGGCTGCCCTTGGCCGGAGGGGCTCTGGGGCTGGCCATGGAGCTAGGACTGGTGGCCCACATCTTCCTCGGGCCCTTCCCGGGGCTGCCCTCTGCGTGCCAGCTGTGGCCTGGGGCTTGTCTGCCCCACTTCCCTCCCAAAGGAAGAAATGGCCCGCTCCAAAAGGGGGGCTTCTTCCCTCTTGGCTCAACTGCAGCCTTCTGCGTGCAGAGGGAAAGGACTGGCCCAACACGGTGCTGGGGTTGGCAGCTTCCAGATCAGCTGCCAGGTCAAGCCGTGGCACAGCTAGTTCTTCACCGAGGGCATGTGGAAGGAAAGCAATGGTCCCACATCTCTGTTCTCGCGTCTCCCACAAAGGCCGGGCCAAGGACAAGCGAGTGCCCTTGGAGCCTGTGCCAAGTGGCCAGTGAGGCAGCAAACCCTGGTTGGGCCAGGAGGGAGGCTGAAGGTGTGGAATCCGTAGCCAGGCAGAGGAAAAAGGAGGCCACGGGGAAGCGAACAGCCACCCTCATCGGCATTTCGCTCTAATGGGGGCACACTGGGGGGCTGACAAAGCCAGACGGTGCGGCATTTAATCTGGCACTGCCACCAAATTTGGCTGATGCTCCCGTGCCCTCAGCCAAGAGCGTCAGGAGGCTGGGCGGCATGGCTACGGAGGGCTCTGGCTGACCCATTGCTGCAGCTGTCACATGAGTGCCTGGCGCTGATGGCTGGAAGGAGCGATGGGGATGCAGCCCCCTGGGATCCCTGATCTTGCCAGACCCAAAGGGCTGCTGGCCAACCGCGTTGGAGGTGACTTGTGGCAATCTGGATGCAACCCGAAGCCAAGAGCACTAAGACAAAGGGGAAGCCTCGGGGCCCAATAGCTAGAGCCCTTCCGCCTGCCCGGGGCCTCCAGGGAGCAAAAGGGGACGAGGGATGCCGGAAGAAGGTTCAGCTCTCTCGCCCTGCCCTGCCCTGCCCAGCCCAGCAGTCGGCACCTGCTCTGTGCCCACCTGGTCCCTGCTGCATCTCTTGTCCACTTGGGGTTCGATGCCTCCCAGTGCTCTGCCAGCTCACTTAGGTGAAACCGAAGGCCTGAAGAGCACAAGCGTGGGGAGTGAGTGGGTCTGGGCCGGCCCTCTGGGGCAGCTTCTATAGGCAGACCCCAGGAGGGGCAGGCAAGGTGGAGCCCTGAGGTCCAAGCCCTGGACAGAGCCTCAGCTGACGATTCCCTCGGGCTCAATTGGCCAAGAGGCTTTGCAAGCTTTCTGGAGGAGGGAAGAAAGCAGGCCCCCCACCTAGTCGCTGTGCAGGGTCCTCCCAGTCTCTGCTCAGCACCCCCCCCCCCAGTTGCTGAGGTGGGTGGAAGGTGGCCGAGGGTGTTCCAGGCTCAGAGGAGCTTTCCCTGCCCCTTGGCAGCAACCCCCTCTGCCTCTGCTGTCCCCTCTGTTGTTGCAGCCGAGGACTGCGTTGGCTTTTTTGGCGGCTGCAGCACAACGCTGGCTCACGTGGCAGTCCACGAGGATTCCTAGGGCCCTCCCCTGCAGTTACTGCTGTTAAAATGCTCCATCACTGGATGGCACAGAGATTCCTGCTTGAGCAGAGGGTTGGACTGGAAGACCTCCAAAGTCCCTTGCCGCTCTCTTAATTCTGTACTCTGCACCCGTGCCACCCTGAAGCCACCCCCTGGACCTTTCTGAACGTCAGCACCCACAAGTGGACCGGAGGGCTCCTCTAAGAAAATCCAAGGGGGAGGGGAGGGCTCTCCCTGCGGTCAGCACTCTGCATTTGGTATTGGTATTTATTCGATTTGTAAGCTGCCCTATTCCCCGAAGGGACTCAGGGCGGCTGAACAAAACCCAGGGGAAGGGGAACAAATACAGAAAGTAAGACAAAACAATACAGTGATACAACAATTTAAAAACACAGCAAGCACAGCAAATTCGAGTGGGGGGGGACTCAACCCCAGGCTTGCTGGGACAGCCAGGCCTTAACGGCTGTCCGGAAGGCCTGAACGGTGGCGAGGGTCCGAATCTCCACGGGGAGCTCGTTCCAAAGGGCCGGAGCAGCCACAGAGAAGGCCCTCCTCCGGGTGGTCAACAGCCGGCATTGGCTGGCAGATGGAATTCGGAGGAGGCCTAATCTGTGGGATCTAATGGGTCTGTGGGAGATGATTGGCAGCAGGTGGTCTCTCGAGTACCCAGGTCCAATACCATGTAGGGCTTTATAAGTGACGACTAGCACTTTGAAGCGTATCCGGAGACTGATCGGTAGCCAGTGCAGCTCGCGGAGGATAGGTGTAACGTGGCTGTACTGTGGCGCACCCACAATCGCTGGCGCGGCTGCATTCTGGACCAGCTGAAGTCTCCGAACCCTCTTCAAGGGCAGCCCCATGTAGAGCGCATTCCTGTTACTGCCGCTCAAGGGAACTTTTTTAGCAGTTGCGGCAATGCTGGCTCCTATTCGCCTTGTGGTCAATAAGGAGTCCCAGACGCCTATCACGACGACGGTCTCGCGACGGAGAGCAAAACACCGAGCTCCGCAGGGAGATCTTGCAGGTCGGCCGGCCTCCCTCCTCTCCCCCGCCGCGAGTCCCTTCTTCACAGACCTTTCCCTTCCCGGGACTCTGAGCTTCAAAGCGGCTTCTCTCCGGGCCTTAGACCGGCTAACGGACCCCCCCCCGAACCCCTTCCCCCCCCCCCCGCCGAAGGAGCTCTGCAAGGTCTTTTCTCCCCCCGCCCCCTTGCAGGAGGGGGCCGTCCTCCCCAGGGACCCTCGACAGGCGCCCCCGCCGGCGCCCTCCGGGGCGGTTCCGTGGCGTTTTCATCCGGGCGTCGCTTGCGCCTGGCGCTCTCCTTCGGCGCCTCATCGGGTTGCATTACAGAGGTTGCCGTCGGACACGCCGGTGGCCTCGCAGGGCGCCCGGCCGGCAGTGCGGCACTTCCCGCTCCACGGGTGCCGCTTCCCCAGCCGGCCGCGGGGGGGCGCTCGGCCGGCCCTTCCTTCCGCCTCCCGCCGCCGGCCAAGGGGAGCCAGGACGGCGCCGCCCCCTCCGCGCGCGTGACGTCGTGCGTCGGACGCCGCGCGGTGACGCAGGGCTGTTGCCGAGGAACGCCGCCCGGTGCGCCCGCCTCCCCTTCCCCCGGCCGGGAACCCCGAGCGCGGCTCCGGGACGGAGGGGCCTCAGGGCGACGGACAGTCCGAGCGGAGGACGGGCGGGCGGGCGGCGGGGCCGCGCCGGAGCCAGCGGAGCAGCGCTCGCCATGGTGCTCGTCAAAGAATAGTGAGCGAGCGGGCGGGGGGGGGGGGGAGACCGGGGGGGGGGCGCGAGCGGGCGGGGGGGGGGCTTGGCGGCTCCCTCTCGGGGCCCGCAGGGGCGCCCCCCCCCTCCCTCCGCCTGACGGCAGCCGGGCCCCCAGGAAGGAAGCCGGGAAGCGGACGGGGCTCCCCGGCCAAGGACCCCTGAAGGTCCCGCCGCCTCCCCGGCCTCCCGGGAGACCCGGCGCCCCTCCGGCTCCTGCGTGACGGGGCGGGATTGCTCGGGGGGGGGGCGCTCGGTCTTGGGCACCCGGGGCTTCCCGCTCCAGCTGCTTCCGCCTCGGCCTTCCCCTCCCGGCGGCCCCGCGTGACCTCCGTGGGCAGATGGGGGGGGAGGAGAGGGACACGAGGGTCCGGGGAGGGAGATGTTGCCGTGGGGGGGGGGGCTCCGGGGAAGGAGCTCGCCCGTCCAGCTGGCGTCCCTCCCGCGGGGCTCCTCCGAAGGTTGGAAGCGCCGACCGGGCTGGCCTGGAGCAGCTTCCTCCCCCGCCTCCCTCCCTCCCTCCCTCCCTCCCTCCCTGCCTGCCTGCCTGCCTGGCGGCCTTGCGGGTCGGTGCAGCTCCCCCCCCCCCACAACTCCGCACACACACACACACAGAGCCGCTGTGTCCCGGGGAGCCCCGCGGAGTCTTCGGGCGGGGAGGGGGGCGAGTGGGATCCCGGCCGCCGATGCCCTGGAGGGGCTCGCGCCAGTCACCCTTTCCCGTTGCGGGGTGCGGGTCGGCTGGGTTGCCGGGCGAAAGTAACTCGGCAACTGCGGATCTCTGTGTCGGGTTGCCCCTCTTGCGGCGAGCGAGGCTGCGACCTAACTGCGTTCCTTCTGCTCTCTTGCAGCCGCGTCGTTTTGCCTGTGTCGGTGGAGGAGGTAGGTCTTCCCTCTGCCTTCTCCCTTTTACTTTCTGGAGGAAGGCATATGGCCACCCGACTCTCTCGCACAGGGGAGGGCGGTGGGCTTAACACCCTTAAAGAAAACAATACGACCCCCCCCCTCCAGCAGCAGCAGCAGCAACACAGTGGGACGGACCCCTTGGTCTGTTTGGTGGGGGGGGGGGAAGGGGCGCCCTCAGTCCATTGACAAAACCTTTTCTTCCTCCTCGTCTTCTTCTTTCCATCTTGGTCAAACTTGTAGCTAAAGCTCAGGAAAAATATATGGAGACTAATATTCCCTCCTTCCTTCCCCCTCCCCGCCTTCCCAAGACATCTAGCCAAACTGGGGGGGGGCTTGCTGTGTGGCCTTTTGCAAATCAACCCTGGGGGCTTCTGTGGCCAAGGAAGGCTGCCTTAGATGCAGTAGTGGAACTGTAAGGAGTGGAGGGGAAAGGACGGAGGAGGAGTCCCTCAAGCAGTTCCCAGCAGTCTGACACCCTGGCAGGAAGGGCAAGCTCCATTTGCCTGTGAGCCCTTCTTGGGCTTCCCTGCCTGACAACTCTCGGCCCAAGTTTACTTTTTATTTGGGATGGTGGTGGTGTTACTGTCACTTTGCAAGAACTGTACGACCTCTTCTCTTGGTTGTTTTCTTTCTTGAGCTTTTTTTATAGTTAGGAACAGAATTGCAAGAAAGTTTGTGTGAAACACACTTATGGTATTAAATTGGTTTCCTGAAAAAGCAACACTGTTCCCTTTTGGGACTCTCTCTTGCTTTTTCTCAAGCACAATTGTCAAAGAAAGTGGCCAGTAAACTCCAGAAATTCATTAGCGTGTGATCTGGGGGATAACCTCTCATTGGAATGGCTGCAAAAGCGCTTGTAAAATTCCTGGAGGACGGGGCTACGCACCTGCCTTGAGGAAGTCTTTCTGTTACTGTTATTTTGTTCTGCCTCATCTCGCCCCCCCCCCCAAAAAAAAAACCCTTTCTCTGATTTTGGCTCTCCAAGTCTGTCAGGTATCCAAGCTGGGCGGAATGCAGGGGAGATACCATAATTAGGACACCAGTTAACATAGAAACAAGGCATAACCCAACTTTTATAAATAAGTAGCTTTTCAGGGGCTCCACTTCTGCATCCCCTCCATACTAGCCCGCCCTGAGCCTCCCTGATGGGGAGACATTGACTGTCTCCCCACCTGCACTTCTGGGGTCCCCTCTCAGACCACCCTGCAACTCTGTGTTGTCAACCTTTGATTGACAGTGCTCTCCCAGCCATCGCCCCAGAGTTCTCCCGTGTCTGGCTGCCTACTGTGCCTGGAGCAGCAGGCCTCCCAATGCCAAGGGAGCCGCCGTGAGCGGTATATGTGAGAAACGAAACGCTGGGCCTCGGCCTCATCCCGTAGGGCTGCGCTTGTGCTCTTGTCTAGCCGTCCTTTGCGCTGCTGCTCCTCCGTGTTTGTGCAATCGCCTAGGATGAAGCTTCTCCTCACATAAACCTTCCCATTCTTTTAGTCCTCTAGACTGTGCCCTGAGGTGCCCAACCACAGCCCTCACATATGTGTTGAGTGTCCGCAATCCGTGGCTGCCATTGGAGGAAGCCCACCAGAGTCCCTCCAATGGGAGGCGCCCCTGCGGGAGGCTCCCTGGCTCCTCTGCTCTGCCTGGGGCTGTCACGGATGGGCGCCAAGGTGGGCCTCCCTCTGAGGCCCCTGCCAGCAGGGCAGTACTACAGGCAGGCTGGAAAGCCTTACGGGCAGAGGGGGGGGGGATCCTGGTCTGGCATTCCTGACAGATGCAGAGCTGAGGCTGCCCTTCTGGAGGTGCCTCTGGGGGGGGGGGGCGCACCACGCAAGGGGCTCCTGGGGCTGCAGGAAAGACTGGCTGGGATGGTCGCTGAATTCGGCCTCGTTTGGGCCCAGCGAGTGGGTGTCTGCTCAGCCGCCCTCTGTGCTCCTGCAGGAGCTGCTGCACCTGTGTCCCCCTGAGGATAGTCTGGATAGGGGAGGAGGGGGCTTTTGCCAGAGGGACTTGCCTCCCCCTCTGGGGCCCCCATGCAGGAAGGGCAGGGAAGGGGGCTGGTCTGTTGGGACTGCGGGCCAAAGAGCAGAGGCAGCGAATCCTTCTCCCCCTGGAAACAGCAGTGGGATCCCTGGAGGGTCAGGCGTTGCCATGAGGGGCCCGAGCTCCTCCTCGTTCTGGTGGGGCCAAAACAAATGGGGGGCGGGGGGGGGGTTGATCAGCAGCCTGTCCTCTTCAGGCCTGAATTGTACCTTGCAGAGGGGGAGGGGATGCGCTGGACAGGCGGTTCCCATGGAAACCTCTGCTCTCCCTTAAGCCCCGGTGCCCTCCGGCTGGCCTTGGGGCTCTCGGGCAGGGCTGGCGGGCGGAAGATGCCAAGGCTCTGCAAAGACGGGCCCCCCAGTGCCCCCAGCAGGCCCAGAACTGCAGGATCCTGCCCCGCCTGTGCTTTGCTTCCTCCCACACCTGGTCTAGGAGCGCCGGGTTCCCGGCCTGCTTGCTGGCTCGCTCTGTGCCCATCCCTCCTGCGTGGAAGCCACTGACTCTGCCGTGTTTTCCCTCCTC
This sequence comes from Thamnophis sirtalis, assembly GCF_051295495.1. NCBI lineage: Eukaryota > Metazoa > Chordata > Lepidosauria > Squamata > Natricidae > Thamnophis > Thamnophis sirtalis. Next base: position 143,368 of record NW_028261397.1, on the reverse strand, counting down.
CAGTACCAGGTGGGGCAGCTGTACTCCGTGGCCGAGGCCAGCAAGAACGAAACCGGCGGGGGCGAAGGGGTGGAAGTGCTGGTGAACGAGCCCTACGAGCGAGACGGGGAGCGGGGGCAATACACGCACAAGATATACCACCTGCAGAGGTAGGTGGCCTGGGAGGATCCCCCCCCCCGTCCAGGAAAAGGTGCCTGCCTGTTGGGGAAGAGCTGGGGGAAAAAACCCCCTCTGCTTCCAGAAACCCTGCTTAGCCTTGAACCCCTAAGCGCCACAGTCGCCGGCAGCAGGAAGAAGAGTGGGCGGAGCTCCTGCCGGGGGGCCGCGCCCTGACCCCTCCTTTCCCCTGCAGCAAAGTCCCTCCCTTCGTCAGGATGCTGGCCCCCGAGGGGGCCCTGGACATTCACGAGAAGGCCTGGAACGCCTACCCTTTCTGCCGGACCGGTGAGTTCTGCCAGGGCAGCTGCCTTGCTGGGCGTTGGGGGGCTTTTCCGGGGGGGCTTGGGGATGCCAGGCCCCCTTCTCCTTCGGTGGGACCCGTGTTAGGGAGGTGCCCCAGGCGGGTCTGCCCGATGCTCTGAGCTGCTTCAGAGAATTTCCACGGCTCAGCGGCTCCTCTGCCCACTCGGGGAGGGAGGAAACCTCCGCCAGGGGAACCACTTCAGGGGGGAGCCTGGCCGTTCCCTGCCCCTCCCCGGAGCAGCAGCCGGCCTCTGTCCCCCTGGGCAGCCCAGAAGCAGCTCCTGCAGAAGCCCCTCAGCTCAGCCCTTCTGAGCCGGTGGCCCCACTGCCCCAGAGACCCTTCCCTGCTGTTGGGGCTGGGCCCTGGCCTCTCCTCCTCCTCCTCCTCCTCTGCGCGGCCTGGCTTCCTTGGGCTGCTTGAGGTCCCGCAGTCTGGACAGTGAGAGCCGGGTCTTGGGCGCAGGCCGAGTCTGGGAGGGCTGACCACCTGGATTAGAAAACCACAGGCCACCTTCCACCAGGAGCTGCTGCTGCTGCAGGGGATGGAGGCTGTGTCCAGGGCTGCTTGGGAGCCCTGCTGCTCACTGGACGTTTGGCCTCCGGCCCTCCTTTGCGGGATATGCTCGGCCTTTGAGAGCTCCAGGCTGCCTGCACCTCCTGGGAGGCCCCTACGTGGCTGCTGTGTCTGAGCCCTGAAGGGGGTCGTGGTGTTGCTGCTACTACGACTGGGGTCCTCTCCTGCGAGAAGCAGGACCTGCCACCTTCCCCTCATTAATCATGGATCCTGGCGCCAGGGCATCCAGTTACTGCCCAGCGCAGTCCTGGGTTGGGTTACCTGGGTTGAGTTACCCAGGAGTTAGGAAGGAGGGAGGGAGGGAGGGAGGGCCAGGGCTGTGGGGAGGCTTTTCCCCAGAGTGTGTGTGTGTGTGTGTGTGTGTGTGTGTGGGAGGGGGGGGACTGCTTACCTGCTGGAGAGAAGAGCCCTGCTGGCGTTGCCCATTTTCTCAAGGGGGGGGGGGAAATGAATCCAAACCCGACCGTGGGGGTGGGTGTCTGTGGGGCTGGGTTCCCAGGCAGCAACCACAGCATGGCTAGTGAAAACGCCCTGGTTTTGGTGTGTGTGTGCATTGCCAACCAGTTGGCAGCCCCTCAGCTGTGTGGGGCTGGTGGAGGCTGGCCTTAAAATAGGCATCCTTACGCGAGGCCCTCCCTGGCAGTCCCCACCATCCCATGGGGTGCTCAAGCTGGGTTTTGGGGGGGGGGAAGTGGCAGAGCTCCCTGCTGCAGGAAGGGGAGGAGGAGGAGGCCGGGGCTCTGGCTAGGCCTTCCCACTGATGAGTGGGGCTGTTGGGGGGCAGGCCGGGAGCCGTGGCTGCGTCCCTGATTGAAGCTCTGTCTTTCTTTCCATGTCTCGGGTTTGGAGCAGTTATAACAGTAAGTAGAGCTTCCGGCCCCTGCTGGGTAAGCGGCTGGGCTGCCAGGGGTGCCAGGCCCCTTTCGTGGTCTGGGGGAGGCAGGGGTTCCCTTTGGGGCCTGGGGGGAGCTTCCACTAAAGTCGTTTGCTGACTTCTTCTCAGCCAGCCCACCTCACCACCTGCGGGGACTCCTGGGGGCCCATCCGGGGTGCTCTGGGGCGAGGGGCGATTCCCGGGGAAGGTCCTTCTGATCCGCCTGTGAGGGAAGAAGGGGAGGCCTTCCGGTTGCTTTGATTCACCCTCACTTCCTTCCGTAGATTGGCCAGGAGTTTCCTGTCGCTGCTCCCCACTTTCCTCCAGGCTCTGGGGCCCCTTGGACCCCTGCAGCCCCCAGCTCATCTCTTCTTAGAGCTGGAAGAGACCCACCCACCCACTCCCTCCACCGGGTGTGCCTGCGGGCAGCCCTGGTCTCGCCCTGGGGCTTCAGACACTTCTTTGCTGGGGGGGTGGGTTTCCCTCTAGAGCAAGGGCTTCTGCAGCTGGGTCCGGTGCCCCATTCCTGCTCTCAAGCCAGAGAGGGGCTTTCCCCCCTCCCCAAGCGCTCTCCGGAGGGAGGGAGGGAGGGGGGGGGAGACCCGTGGCGTCTAGAGGTGGTTGCAGGCCTGGCCCCTCCTTCCCAGCGGAGACAACTTTCTCCTCTCCTGACTAGAACGAGTACATGAAGGATGACTTCCTGATCAAAATTGAAACCTGGCACAAAGCCGATATGGGCATGCAGGAGAATGTAAGTGTGGGGACTTTGGGGTGGGGGAGTCTGTCTTTTGGTTGCAACTATGCTGGGGACCCTCCCCGGGGGCTTTTCTGGCAGGAACGGGAGACGGAGGAGGGGGGGACAGGCTGTCTACTGCCCTATTCTCCGCATGAGAGTTCCCTGTTCTTTTTGCTTTTCTCTTTGCAAGGAGGCCGGATGACACCCGGCTGACCTTTTTTTTTTTTTTTTAGTTTTAAATTTTATTTACAAACATGTAAAATACACACAAAACACCACATTTGCACAGTACAACACGAACAGGAGCTTCCTGTTCTTTTTAATAGCTGACGTTTTTAAAATGTCGACTGTATCACCCTCGATAGCAGTTCGTTCTTGCATGTTTTTCCTGAGGAATTCTTTTGCAGCTGCTCCCCCCACCTTACAAATTCACTTTCAAGGCTGCCCTGAAAGCCAGAGCGGAGGGGGGGGGGCCTCAGAGGTGGACTGAAACCTGCCCTTCCTTCTCCCTGCAGGTCCATAAACTGGATCCTGAGGAGTGGAAGAACGTGGAGGCCGTTTACATAGACATTGGGGACCGGAGCCATGTGCTTTCCAGGGTAGGGGGGCGGACCGGTCTATGGGGGGGGGGAGTGGCCACCCAGGAGCCACCTGGCTGGAGTCTCTGAGGTGCCCTTGGAGGCCACTCACCTGCAGTGGCAAAACGAGTTGTGAGGGGCACCTCTCTGCTGGCTTGAAGTCCAGGTGGTTGGGGGCCTTCTGTGGAGCCAAAGGGGGGAGCGGGGAATAGAAGGCCTCTGTCCTGTTTTCAAGTGGCTTTACAGCCCCACCAGGCTGGAGGGGGGCTGGGTGGAGGAGGCCCACCCAGGCAAGTGCCGGGAAAGAGGGTGGGTCTCTTCCCTTTCCGTAACCTCCCGGTTCCTCTCTCGTCTCACGCAGGACTACAAGCCAGAAGAAGACCCAGCAAAATTTAAATCGGTCAAGACTGGCCGTGGCCCTCTGGGCCCCAACTGGAAGGTAGGGAGCACCTCTCGCTTGCTTGCTTGGGGTGGCTCCGGGGCTCCACTCGGAGAGTGCCAGGGGCCGAGCAGAGCTGGAGGGGAGAGGGCCAAGGGGCTGCCCCAAGACTGCCCTCCGGGAGGAGGAGGGCGGCCGTCCTGAGTGGTGGCCGGTGGGCTCTTGTCTTTCCAGAAGGAGCTGGGCAACCAGTCCGAATGCCCGTACATGTGTGCTTACAAGCTGGTCACGGTCAAGTTCAAGTGGTGGGGCCTTCAAAACAAAATTGAGAACTTTATCCAGAAGGTGAGCAGAGTTTAGGGCAGAAGCCGAGGGGGGTCCCCCAGCGGCATTTGTGCGGGGGCTGCAGCCGCCTGGGCCCTTCAGGAGGGAGAAGAAGGAGAAGATACACCCCCCCCCCCTTGCTGTGCAGGGACGTCCTTCCCGCCAGGCCTTTCAGCTTCAGGGGTTTTTCCCACTTTCCTGCAGCAAGAGAGGCGGCTTTTTACGAATTTCCACCGGCAGCTTTTCTGCTGGCTTGACAGATGGGTTGGCCTGACAATGGAGGACATTCGCCGGATGGAGTACGAGACGAAGAGGCAGCTGGATGAGGTGAGCGCTCCCTGCCTGGGCCTGGTTCTCCCTCTCTCTCTCGCTCCTTGTCCGAGTCCTGGAGGTGACTGGCCTTTTCTCTGCCGCAGATGAGAGAGAGGGACCCTCTGAAGGGCATGTCGGCTGCAGACGAGTAGCGTGGATTCCTTGACCCCCATGGTACGTGGCCAGTGGTGCCCGGCGTCTGCTCCCGGGTTCGGAAAGAGGAGCTGCCCCTGGGGGGGGGGGCCCTAACGGAGCTGCCTCCCTCATCGAATCGGACCCAAGATTTGGAAAAATAACTTTACCGGGAGGATCTGCTGCTGGGGAGGGAGAGAGGCCGTAAGGCTGAGTGGGGGGCTGGCAGGGGGTCAGAACCAGGCAGAGCCTTTTCCAGGCAGGGACCGAGAGGCTTCAAGCAGCAGCAGCAGCCCACGGCTGCCTGGCGGTGCCGCTCGGCCGGCCTTTCAGCCCCTGGTCCCCTCTCATTCCTTCTCTCTTCCTCCAGTTTACGAGAGAGTCTCCGCGAAGGCCCAGGAACTCCACCCTCTTGACCAGCGGACCGTCTCCGGACATTCGAGCCCTCTTCCTCCAGTCCGCCGGCAACCTCTGCCCCCCTTGCTAATTCTAGTTGCCCTTAACCTAGTGAGCAAATCCTTTGGTCCTGAGCGCCTGGGCGGCAGTGCCCGGGGAAGAGGCGGCCCTTCAGGACAGCTGCTTCCGTGACCACCCCCCCCCCTTGCCCCCCCAGGGAGGGGCAGACACCGGTTCTCATGTGACTCTTTGATTTCCAAGTGGCAGGTTTTGTTGAAGTCGTTTCGTGATGTAATGATTTAAGAGTTCCTCGGTCCCTGTCTTTTTTCCCCCTCTTCCGAATCCTGGGATGGCGCTGCACTTGTGGAGACGGGAGCTCAGCGCCACCAATGCTGGGATCCGGAAGCCTTTTTTCTCTGTAAAGAATATTCTTGTCTTGGGTGCATCTCTGGGCCCCTCGGCCTAGGCGTGGCTGCTGGCACACGGTTTCCCCAACCCCCTGTGGTCTCCTCTCCTTACCCCCCACCCCCTCCCCTGGCCTGAGGCCGCCACTGCTGCTTCTTTGGGGCTGTGCGTCCTGGAGCTGAGGAACAACAGTGGAAGCCCCTCTCCACTCTGAGAGTGGGGAGGGTCTCACTCGTCTGACCAAACCGCATTCAGCTCCTCTCTTCCAGGGTTGCCTGAATTGGGGCTTGTGCTTCTGGAGAAGGTCCCCGAGCCCCAACTCCCCTTCAGGCAATCGCATGAGCAAGGAGGAGGGAATGCCCACCAGTGGGGGGGATCCCGTCCCTGGATCTCTGCTTCCCCCTCCACAGCAATGTCGGGCGGGTGGGGAGGTTAGAGTGGGCTTTGGGGAAGACAGGGGCTCCCCCCCCCTCCACCATTCCTTGCCAGCCGATTCGTTTCTTGCCTTAAGTGCAATAAGCAAGCCTGTTCTGCTGTGGCGAAAGGGTCTCCCTGGGCCCCCGTGGCTTTGTGTTGAGCCGAGAGGGCTTTTCAGGAAGTTGGCGGTTCCTGGGCACAGGAGGCAGAATTAAAGCGGGGCTGGAATGTCCCCGGCCAGCCAGGTCAAGCCCTCTGGGATCCGGCTGTGTCCCACCAGTCCTCCCTCTCCTCTGAGGCACAAGGGCGCCCAGTAATCCCCTCTCCCCCAAAACCCAGGGAACTACAACACAGGGAATTATTGTGTGGCTAAGAGGATCTGCTCAAACACGGTACTGTTCCCACTCCTGCTTAAAAGATTTGGGCTTAACTCTGAGGCGGGTGGCAGTGGATCTCGGAACAGATGGTGACATTTTGAGGATGGGGGAGAGAATTAAAGCGACTCTATTAGGAAAAGACAGGAATTCTTATGAAAACATAACTTCCTTGCTTAGCAGCAAGACAAGTGCAGAAACACCCCTCCCCCCAATGTCCTGCATTGGAGTTGACCCAGTGCGCCCCGCTGCAGCTGAGGCTCCTGTAGAGCCCCCTGTTCCCCATTGGCAGTGGTGACTGCTCCCCCCCCCTTTGTTTCCTGCCAAGGAGAGCGAGTGGTGACGGAGGGCAACGCAGCTGCTCCCGTGTGTTCCTGGACCCTGAAAGGAGCTTGTGGCAGGAGCTTCGAGCCAAGGGCAGAGACACACAGAGCAGGTTCCGCTTGCTTTGCGTTGTGACGGTCAACAGGCCCCCCTCCCCCTTTCAGCATGCTCGATTTCCTCTGTTTCTTTTCTGCCGAACCTGCAAGGACTCCCTGACTGGTCCAGCTGGGTTCCCTGTGCTATTTCTTTCTCCGCCATCCGCTCTGTAGGATAGGTTAGATGATCTCCCTTGTTCCTTTTCTGTGAGTTGTGCCTTTTTTGGTCTCCCAATCTTCCAATACAGGCCTATTGGAAATAACTCTTAATAAAATCATAGACAGAAGATCACCCTGGCTGAGCTTTTATTCCGTGTGACTGGGGAATGGAAAATTCAATCTTTTCCTTACTTTCCATCTTTCTTAATTTCCATTAATCAATTACAGTGACAGCTGAGAAGTCATGTAGGTAGTCCTCAGTTAATGATCCTAATTACTTGTGGCAATTCTGCCAGCTAACTGAAGCAGCTACAAAGTGGGAAATTAGATGACTGCAACTGGGCTTTCCTGCTGGGAGGAGATACGTAAATTCCACAACTTATGTAAAAGCCTGTTAGCTACTCCCCACCCCGCCTTTGGGTAGTCCAAGTGCCGGCTTGTCCATCCCACAGCTTGGGGGATGGGTGGGAATGCTACACACACACACACACAGACAGACAGACAGCTTCTTCTCTTAAAATCCCTCCCTCTCCATTCTCGGTTTTGCAGAACCGGGAGCGAGTAATTTCTATAGGCAATCTCTCCTTTTCCTGACCCTCCCTTCTCCATTGCAGAGCAGAGGCACTGGAGAGATTTCAAGAGAGGTGCCGATTCATTTACACATCCAAATAACAAGTTGGAAGGGACCTTGGAGGCCTTCTAGTCCATCCCCTGGTCAAGCAGGAGACCCTATACCATTTCAGACAAATGGCCGTCCAATCTCTTCTTAAAAGCCTCCAGTGTTGGAGCATTCACAACTACTGGAGGCAAATTATGTTCCACTGATTAATGGTTCCCACTGTCGGGTCTCCTTAGTCCCAGGTTGCCCCTCTCTTGATTAGCTTCCACCTCTTGCTTCCTGTCCTGCCTTCAGGTGCCCTGGAGAATAGGCTGCCCCCCTCACCACCACCCTTGTGTGGCAGCTGCTCAAATACTGGAAGATGCTATCATGTCACCCCTAGTCCTTTTTGTTAAACTACTAGACAGACCCAATTCCTGCAACAGCACTTCATGCGTTTTGGGCTCCAGCCATCCCCTAATCATCTTGCTCTTTCTGGGGTCTCAACATGCTTGTTCCTATTGTGGTGGCCAAATAGACGTTTGCTCCCTCTTCCCCGTCCCAACAGGGCTGGAGGCAAAGGTCCCAAAGGCGCTGAACGCCACTTGCACGGTGACCCGTAGCTCCCCCTCCCCATGGATATCGCACAGACAGTGGGCCCCCACCCGGGGTGTGTGTGTATTATTAACCCTTTAGCAGACGGAGCCCCTGCTCAGGGCACCACAAACTTGAGAAAGGAAACGCTCAGTGAAGCTTGGCTCCGTGTGTACAGGAGGCGCGCCAAGATTTGCCAGGGCTCAGGGCACCAGGGAGCCTTAATCCGCCCCTGCCGCCCCCTTTCTGGCCCCGGGGAGGGACGCAACCCAGGTCCCGCACGTGCACAGAGGAAGCTTGGCTTGCACGGACCGGTTCCGGGGGGCGACCCGGCGGTTGGGGGCCGCTGGGGTGGAAAAGCCTCGCCATCTCTCCGGTCCGCCCTGCAAGGCACGCGGGACAGCCGGCACTGGCTGGAAGGACGGCGCTGCGGCCGCGTTCTCAGACCACTGGATGATGAACGGTCAGTAAGCGAGGACGTGCAGGGGTTGGCTGGGCTCGCGGGGCGCCTTGGGTGGGGCCGCGCACGGAGCCGCCGGGCAGGCGGCGGGAGGCCGGATCTCGGACTGACCGGTGGTCGGCCCAAACCGGGTCCCCCTCGGGGAAAGAGCGGAGGAGGCGCCGGGCCACCCCTCTCCCCCCGTCGTCCGGGCTCTCCTCGGGGCCCACCTTCCGAGGGGCCCCGGCCTCTTCCACGCCCGAGGGGAAGGCCGCCACCGGGGACCCCGCGAAGGCGGAAGCGGCGCCCCGACCGGGCTCCCGGGGCCGCCCCTCCCCTCGGCCGCCGTGCGCAGGCGCCAAGCTCTCCGGGAGGGCGGGGCGCGGGAGGGCGGAGGCGGTGCCGGCGTGAATCTGCGCCTGCGTCCCGGCAGCCAATCGGCGCGCATGACGTCGCGGGCGGGCGAGGAGCCGGGCTGCTGCTGCCCGCCGCTCTCATCCTGCTTCCCCCGCTCGGAGGAGATGGAGGCGGCGGCGGAGGAGGCGGCTCCGCGGCTCCGGTGAGCAGCTTCTCCCCGCCCGCCCGCCCGCCCGCCCGCCGGCCCCGCCGCCGGGCTGACGTCCGTCTGTCTCTCCCGCAGGCTGCACCTGGTCACCTGGAACGTGGGCACCGCGCAGCCCCCCGGGGAGGTGGCCGCCCTCCTCGGCCTCGGCGCACCGGAGCCGCCCGTGGACCTCTACGCCATCGGGTGGGTGCGCGCGCGGCCCCACGGCGGGTCCCGGGAAACGGCGGGGGCGGGGGGGGGATTCGGCCGGGGGCTCCTCCCGTGCTTCCTCCCACCCAGCCTCCCTCGCCCCGGAGGGTCCTGGCGGCGCTCGGGGTGTCGCCGTGGGGCGGGTGCGTGACGGGCATCTCCGCTGCTCAGCTTACAGGAGGTGAGCTGCCGGATCCTGAGCTTCATCTCCGACCTGGCTTTCGAGGACCCCTGGACGGCCTCCCTGACGGCAGCGCTCGCCCCGCTGGGCTACGTCCGGGTAAGGGCCCCTTCCAGGCTCCGACGGGGCCCCCGGGCGCCTCTCGTCCCCGAGCACGGGAGCCGCCGCTTCGCCAGTGGGGCTCCGCCGGGGGGACCGGGCTGCTGGAGCGGACGGAGCTCTTGGAGAGCCTCCCCCCGGGTCCCTTCTGCCTGAGGCGGCTCCGTCCGAAAGGCTCCTGTGGGGTGTGGGGGGTTGTGTAGCCCCAAATGGGGTTTTTGAATCCACAGGTCTGAGGGGCCTTGTGCTGTGGGGTTCCCGCACAGATCTTGGCCGTGGGTTCCATTTACTCCAAAGCTGGAGGGTGCTTATCACCCCCCCCCCCTTGTAATCTGTGGGCATCACCAGCATTGGGCATTTGCTGGCAGCCGAGTGTGGCAGCCGGTGGGTGGGAGAAGCGCCCGCCTGCGTGGCTCAGGACTGCTCCCCTTCTGCCCTTCTCAGGTGTCTTCCATCCGCATGCAGGGCATCCTCCTGCTCCTCTTCTCCAGGCAAGCCCACCTGCCCTTCATCCGGGGTGTGCGGAGCCAGTTTACCCGCACCGGCCTGCACGGCTACTGGGTGAGCTGCTTCACAGGGACCTTGCCAGGCCTCCGGTCGGTTAAAGCCGCAGGTACAGTAGATGCAGGAAAAGCAGAGAGGCCGAATTCTGCTGTGGCCAAGCCCCTCCACGCACGCACGCACGCACGCACGCCTCCGTTTCTTGCCTGAATGTTCTTTGCACGTTTCCATCTTTCTAATGTGGAGGCAGGCAAAATGGCAAACCTCACACCAAGATAAGAACTAACACCCAATAACCAGTATTTAATTTGTAACGCTAATTGCCAAAGGAAAACCCACAAAGCTGGCTAATAAAGAACCCGCTGACAGCTTTCAAGCCCCAGTAAAATCTCTAGCGACGGAGATGCTCAGGTAGGGAGCTCCACGTTTCATTGGTTGAGAACACCTGTTTCCTGCTCCAAGGCACCAAAGCAAGTCACACCGACACAAACGGTGTGAAATTTAAATTCCCCGAACCAGGCATTCAGAGACCTGAATCCAGCCTTGCCTCTACTGGGCAGCCAGTGGAAGCCCTTACTTCCTGCTGGAACTCCTGCTGGGTGTTGGGGAGCATCTCCTCCTGGAGAACCCTCCCAACGCCCCCCCGCTCCCCCCCCCCGGGCGAACGGGGTGCGACCCAACCTGACATGTGAATCCAGATTATTGGCCACCGGCGGCTGTCAACCAAGGGGTGAAGAAAGGCCAGAGCACTCTAGGGGCTGCGTCCTTGTTCCTGATGTACAGGTAGTCCTTGACTTACAACGAAAGGCCAAAACAAGACAGTTGTTAAATGAATTGCACCACATTTTACAAAATTGGGGGGGGGGGGAGATGCTGCAACTGTCGTAAGAACTTGCTGGTTGCCAAGCTCCCAAAATTTGTTCACGTGGAGATGCTGCGATGGTCACAAGCATGATAACTGCGCCCAAGTCACTTTTTTCCATGCAAAATGTGAAGGTCATTAAATGGATGGTTGTAAGTTGAGAACTCCCTGTATTTTGCAATTTGTTCCTTTGTGAGTCTGTCCATCCTGTAGGCCGGCCTTTAATCTGGCAGAGGGTCAAAAAACCTGCCCCTCCTGTGCCCCAGGGAGCCCGGGAGTCTGGGGGCAACCACAGCCTCTTGTCTCGCAGGGCAACAAGGGAGGGGTCTCCATCCGCCTGTCCCTCTACGGCCACTCGGTCTGCTTCCTGAACTGCCACCTGCCGGCCCACCAGGAGAACGCCAAGCAGCGCCTGGACGACTTTGAGCACATCCTGGAGATGCAGCAGTTCGAAGAGAAGACCTTCCCCTCCGCCCTGGACCACGAGTGAGTGGGCTCCCCAGGGGGGGGTCCTCCTGCCCGGCCCAGCATGCCCCCCTCCCCACGGTGGCTCAGCTGCTCTTCTTGGGAATGGTGCCCGGGCCCCTTGGCCTCGTGGGGGGGGGACTCCAAGGAGCAGCAGAGGGGGACGGGGGAGAGGGTGGGGCTGGCACAGATAAAGCAGGAATGAAAAGGGTTAGGAAGGAGTTTCCAAGAGTCCAGAAAGGGTGGACCCCTCCGGTCACTTGGCTGCCCTCTAGAGCTGCCCTCAGGTAGCCGTCGGCCGCGGAGGTCAAGAGAAAGGGACGGTTTTGAAAACCGAACAGAACGATTGCAAAGGGGGCCCCACATTTTGCTTTATACGAGGTGACCCCTGTTATTCCAGGCGCTTTTTATCTGCATTTTCACCGCCAGCCAACTCAGAATGGCTTCCAAATAGTTCTGGCCAGATCGGAGAACCGCCCGTAGCGTTGCTGGGGGGGTCTGACCGGGAGGAGGGCCGGGTCTACTGATTTGGAAATCACTCGTGACTCTCGGGCGGGGGGGGGGGGAGGGGGCGCTGCTGCGCAGAAGCGAGTTCTTTTTATAGAGGGAGGGTGTTGCCCTCGATGGGATGAAGGGGGGCTGCCTAGTACCTGAGCGGAAGAGGGAAATCTGAAACCTGCCTTGGCATCTGCCAGCAGCCTTTCGGAAGGGTTCCGGTGCCCAGGGGGCCTGTTGCTCTGACCGCCTGCTTAGGTGAAATGGTGCCCTGGGGAGGGAAGGAGAGGCTGGGGGGCTGAAGCCAAGGTGGGCGTGGAGGGGCCCTCCCTTCCCCACTCCTCTCCGCCTCCTTTCAGGCTCCTCTTCTGGTTTGGCGATCTGAACTTCCGGATCGAGGACTATGGGCTGCACTTTATCCGAGAATCGATCAGCAGCAGCCGCTTCAATCTTCTCTGGGAGAAGGACCAGGTACGGCCCCCACCCCCACCCCCCCTGGCCTTCCCTCCCCTTGGGATTCCCAGCCCCCCCCCACCCCCAGCCTCTGAATGGGGAGGAGCTTTACTAGTTCCTCTTCCTCTCTGGCCAGCCCCCATCTGGTGTCATCACCCCCCCCTTTCTTTTTCCGAGGGGGGCCGCTACCTGTGCCAGGCTTTCCCCCTGTGCTGGGAAAGGGAGGGCGCTGGCGGGCTCCCTGCCGCGGCTCCTGCGCTTGGCCTGCAGCACCGAACGGCTCTTGCTTCCCCTCCCCAGCTAAACATGGCCAAGAAGAAGCTGTTCTTCCTCCAGGAGTTCTCGGAAGGCCCCCTGAAGTTCAAACCCACCTACAAGTTCGACCTGCACTCGGATGAATACGACACCAGGTGACTGCGGGGGTCTGGCGGGGGCTCCGGACTCAGGGCTCCCTTGCTCTCTGGCCCTTGGCTAGGCCGAGAAAGAAGCCAGGGGAATCACTTCCCAGGGGCCCAGCGGAAGCAGGACGCATGTGTCTCTCTGTGTGTGTGTGTGTGGTGTCTTGGTTGGCTGCCCCCCTCCCCTTCTCTCTATTTGCAGAGCCGAGGAGGGGCTGCTTGGGTCTAACTAACACCCACACTCAACCCACACGCAATGTGGGGGATTTTGGAAAACTTGGGCCTTTGGGCCGCCTGAGTCTGCTGACTTTCACCCGGCCCCCTCTTCTGACCTGGCTGTTGCTGGGGGGATGATCCTGGCGTGGGGCATACAGGGGACGGCAGCGGCCCTCCCCTCGCTCTCTCTGGGCTGCAGGGACAGCGGAACCCACAGCAACTGCAAAAAGCGGGAGCCAGAAAGCGTTTAAAGTAGCAGCAGCAGCAGCAGCAGCAGCAGCTGAGAAGTTAACGCGGGTGTCTGTCACACATGCTCTCGCACGGCTGCACATCCAGCCCCAGGTGCTCAACCAGGCGCTCCGCCACCTGAGCCCTGACCGGCTGGGAAAACGCAGCAGCCGCTTCCTTCAGAAGGAAGGAAGGATCCTTTTCTGGATCCAGAATTGCCACGACTCTGGCCAAAGTGCTTGTGAGCTGTTGGGGGAGGAGGGGGCTTTTTATGCACCAGCAGCACTCTTGCCCTGGGGTGGTGGGTGGGGGGGCTTCGGATAGTGCCCAGGTTTAGTCACTGAGTGCAGCTCTGGAGGCAAAGTGGCTGGAGGCCCCCAGCCCACTTCTCCTTCTGCTTGGGGGGGGCGGGGGGGGTGCACGGCCGCTTGGGCTGCCCTGGGGAGCCAGCTGGGCTCTATCCTTGCCACCACTCTCCCTCCCTCCCTCCCACCCCCCCTCCCTCCCTCCCCCCCTTTGTTTCTGCAGTGAGAAGAAACGGAAGCCCGCCTGGACCGATCGGATCCTGTGGAGAGTGAAATGTCTTCCGTGCTCCAAGCCGAAGGAGGTGCCCAGGGAGGGAGGGGTTTCCCTGTCCCTGGGCAGCTACACCAGCCACATGGACTACGACATCAGTGACCACAAGCCGGTCACTGGCACCTTTGAGCTGAAGGTAGGATCCTGGCTCCCCAAGGGCAGCTGCTCCTCTCTGGAGAGATGGGGATTCCGCCCACCGGTCTGCCCCCTTGGCACCCACTGCAGGAGCCTGGCATCCCGAGGCAGCCCCCTCTTCCCCCCACCGGCTTCCAAAGGGAAGCAGGACGTCCTGCCCTTCACCCGGCCGATGCCACCGGTTCTGGGGCTGCTGCAGGGTCTCCGAGGGGCACCTGTTGAAGCCTCCGGCTAGGAACAGCATCCAGCTGGCTCCATGCGCCCTTCAGGCCAAGCTGTGGCTTAACCAGGTTGAATTGAACAAGCCAGCCTTGCCTGGGCACAGACCACCCTGCGTGAGGGCGAGCCCTGACGATGGCCCCAGGGCTGCCTGTCAATCCACACACACCCCGGCAGCTATGTCCCCCAGGGCCTCGGTGGGTGGTTGGCAACATTCCTGTCTATGGAGATCCTTCCTTACGGAGATCCTTTCTCAAGAAGCAGCCCCCTTCAACAGACACACACACACACCCCCGGACACTAAAACTCGGTCTTAGCAGAGTCAGTGCAATCCCCAGGCCCGGCTCCCCTGTGGAAGGGGAGGGGAGGTAAGGAGGGCTGGTGTCCTCTGGATGAGCCTCCGGGCGGAGAGAGGAACTGTAGCCCCCCAACCATGCTGAAGTCTGTTAGGAGGCTGAAACTCAGGTTAACTCCCAGGGTGGGCCTCTTAGCCCGACAGCAGGGCCTTTGTGACCCTGTAGCAGGCTGGGTGCCAAGGGGTTGGCTGCCCCTCGGGAGAAGGAACAGAGCCCGGTTGGGGTCCGGGGTGGGGGCGCTCCCTGGCCTTTCTCACCCTGGGTTGGGCGGCTTTGTTCCCGCAGGTGCAGCCCCTGCAGGAGGAGCCCCTGGTGGTGCTCTGCCCGGTGGGCACCTGGAGTGCTGAGCAGGATGCCACCGTCAGCTACGTCACCGCTCCAGAATTTGCCAGCAGCCCCTGGGACTGGATTGGCCTCTACAGGGTAATTGGCACCAGGGGGGCAGAGGGGAGGGTGCTCGGGCTGGTGCTCAGGCCCTGCTCTGCTGCCCAGGCACCAGGGCTCTTCTGAGGCCAAGTAGAGGCTGTTCTCCCAGCCGCCTCCTCAGGGGCTGCAACACACACACACACACACACACACACACACAGAGTGGTCTTGCAAGGAGGGGAGCAAGCCGGCTGCTGCCGGGAAAGACCCCCTTCCCGATGATGGGGAGAAGGGTCCCTTGTGGGGCTTTTCACTCAGCCTCCTGAAGGGACGTGCGTTCCCTCCCACTGGGAGCCCCTCCCCTGTGCTGGCAGGTGGGCCTGTGGGCTCCCCCTGCAGCTCTTCCTCTCCCCTGGCAGGTGTCCTTCCGACATGTGAACGACTACGTCACCTACGTCTGGGTGCAGGACAATGAGATTTCCGCCGAGGACGGGGCCAAGCAGGTGAAGGGCGGCTCCCGGGACCTCCCTCTGCTCGGCTGCTCTTCTGCTCCCGCTGGAAGCTGATGGCGCCTTCCTTGCTTGCAGGTTTATCTCGGGGCCGAGGGCCTCCCCAACGCGGGGGGAGAATTCCTCCTGGGGTACTACAGCAACGCGCTGCGGTCCCTTGTGGGCCTTAGCCAGCCGGTCCAGGTGAGGCCTGCTCCTTCCTCCTCCTCCCCCCTGCTGCTCCTGAAGGGAGTTGGTGGGGGCTGTCTCTGGGGTGCCGGAAGACCCCCGTCACAGCAAACGTCTCTTGTGCTGGGGGGGGGGGGATGTCCAGAAGCTCCTCTCGAGAGACAGAACTAACCCAGCTCCCCACCACCATCTTCGGGGTCTGGCCTGGATTAACTCTGCAAGAGTTCTCAGCCCCATGACAGGGGGAGCCCCCCCCCCACCCGAACCCTGTGGGGGCACCTTCCATCTTTGCCTTCTTTCTGGGCTGAGTTGGGGGGGGGGGCGGGAATTGCGTCCGAACGTGCATCTCTCCCTTTCCAGGTCCAGCCAAGCCCGAAGTCAGCCGAGCAGCAGGCGGGCTGGTCTGGGGCCAGCAGCGCAGAACGCCTTCCTTGCGAGAGGCCGCCCTGTGACTTCTGAGCCTCCTTCGGCACCTCCATGTGCATTGTGGGGCACCCCGGCTTCGGCCCCCGGAGCAGCGTGGCTCAGCTTGCCGCACCTCTGGAGGGCCCTGCCTCCCTTTGGCAGAAAAGAGCCGGGACAGAGCCAGTTTCCCAGCAGGGGCGACCGTTTCCTTCTGCCCCGGCCGACGGCTGCCGCCCCGTTTTCCAAGTGCCTCTTAGGATCTGTGCGCTTCACTGCAACGTTAAGGAGTCGCTGCTGGCACTTATTTGAAGCCTGGGATTGTAGGACTTTTATGAAATTGTAAAGCTTTTAGAACTGAAATACATTTTATTGTAGAAAACGGGGAGGCTGTTATTCTTTGACCATTTGTCTCGAAATGGGCCCCGCACCTTCCTCCAAAGCCTGGATGCAGGCAGGAGGACCCAGGGGCAGCTTAGGGGGCACCTGAGGCTTTGGAGCCAGGTGCAGGGGGGTCTTGTCCTGCTGCAGCCCTCTGGCTCCGTGGGCATTTGGGCCTTTCAGTTGGGGCTTTTCTGAGAGCTGCAGCTCAAGTGGGTAACACACCGAGATCTCTCCCCCAGGCCCTGCGGCTGAGCCAGGAATTGCCTGCCCTCTCTCTGGCCATCTTTCCTGCCACTAAGTGCAGCCCCTTCCTTTTCTCTCAGTGGGTTGGGCCCCATGCTCAAGACTGTGTGGAGATGCTTCTGAATTTTCAGCCTCTTCCAAAGTGTTAGCAATCCCCCCCCCCCTCCAACCTACTGTTTTCTGCAAACCTGATGAGTTTCCCCTCCTGTCCCCTCAGCTGAAACATGAAGGTGTTGAAGAGAACCGGCCCAGGACAGAAACCCCACTGCGCGCTTCCCTCCATGCAGACTCAGCTCCTCGGAGAACCACGCGCTGAGTGCAGTTGGTCAGCCACTGACCCACCCATGGTGGTGATGCCATCCGTCCCCTGTTGCTCCATCTTACCAAGAAGTCGGCTGCCTTCTGCTCTGTCAAATGCCTTGCTGGAGTCCCAGTGTAGGATATTCACAGCATTCGCCTGATCTGCCAATGTAGTCCCTTCACTTCAAAGAAAGCAGTGAAGCTTCTTTGGCCTATGAGCCGCTTTTAACAAACGCCTGCCGGCTCCCAGGAATCTCGCCTCCTCCTTCTTCGTTTCTGAGTGCTGGATTGCCTTTTCCAGGTTTTCCCAGGTGTTGATGTCAGGCCTGTTTTTGGCCTGTGGTTTCCTAGATCTCCTCTTTGCCCTTTTTGGAGGTTGGGGCCACATCAGCTCTTTTCTGCCCCCCTCGGGGGCTCTGGGAGATTCGGTCCAGTGGTTCTGAAGTCACATCTGCCGGCTCCTTCAAAAGCCTGAAATGGAAATCCTTGCCAGAAGCAGACGGCCGCTCTCTCTCTCTCTCTCTCGCTAAATCCTCCCCTGTTTCTTTCTGTCTCCCACGGTGATGCTTTTGATAGATTGGACTGCTTATTTCCCCCCCCCCTTTGTGTAAAAACAGATGTAAAGTCCGAAATTAAGTAGTTCTTCTTTTTTCTTGTCACCTGTCATCTTCACCCACTAAGTGGACCAATCATTTCATTGACTTTCCTCTTGGTGCTCCTATGTTGAAAGAAAGCTTATTTTTGGCATTTGTTTCTCTTTCGGAGTCTTAACATTCTTTTTTACCCCTCACTTTCTTTCTTTTTTATTGAAGAATTTAAAAAACAAGCTTTTACAAATATTTGCTTCCCTCCCCCCCCCAAACCCTCCTCAACCTTCCCCCCCCCCGACTTCCCAGAACCAATACAAGGTATAAATCTTTAACAAAAACATGCCTAAATAAGCTTAAAAAGAAAAAAAGTTAATAACATATTTCACTTGAGCTTTAACTCCTCCTTGCTCTCTAAACAGATTGTATCATTCTTAGTTTCTTTAATCATAAACTATCTGAAATTTCTTAGTCCCGTATTTATTTTGAATATAGTCAATCCATCTTCTCCACTCCAGTTTATATCTCTCGTTTGAGTGGTCCTTGAGATATGCAGATATTTTAGCCATCTCTGCTAGGTTTGTGACTTTCAACGTTCATTCTTGAATAGTAGGCAAATCTTCCTTCTTCCAGTATTGCGCCAAGAAGAGTCTAGCTGTGGTTATTAGATGCAAAATCAAGTTAATCTCTACAACTGTACAATCAGTAATTATACCAAACAAAAATAACTGAGGGGTAAACTTTATCCTTTTTTAAAGAACATTTTGCATAATCCACCATATTTTTATCCAAAATGCTTTAACCTTTTTACAAGTCCACCATATGTGAAAGTAAGTAGCATCAACACAGTCACATCTCTCCAGCACTTAGGTTGTAAATTCAGATACATAGAGGCCAGTTTTTTAGGATCTAAATGCCATCTATAAAACATCTTATAAAAGTTTTCTCTCATATTTTGGGCTTTTGTAAATTTTAAATTTCTTACCCAAATCTTTTCCCATGTATCCAACATTATTGGTTCTTCAAAATTTTGAACCCATTTTATCATACAGTCTTTAACTAGTTCTGTTTCCGAATCCATTTCTATTAAAACGTTATATAATCTCTTTATATGCATTGGACTTTGATCTCTAATTTGTTTGAGTAAATTATCCTCGACTTGCATAAAGCCGACTTTTTGATCTATTTTCCATCTGGCCTGGAACTGCCCATACTGAAACCATGATTGAATTGCCTTTTCTTCTTTCAGTACATTCAAAGGTTTTAACTGTAATACACCTTTTTCTAAGGTAAGAAGCTGTCTGTATGTAGTTACATCCTGTTTTTGTACTATAGTTATGTTTTCTATTGCCTGTCTAGGAATTGCCCACATGGGTATCTTATCACATAATTTATATTGATATTTGTTCCAGACACGCAATAGAGCATTCCTTAAAATATGACTTTTAAAGTTCTTATCTACCTTTTTGTTATATAACAAATAAGCATGCCATCCATATACCAAATCATACCCTTCGATATTAAGTATTCTGTCATCTGTTAAATTAATCCAATCACTAATTACCGATAAAACTACTGCCTCATAATATAGTTTTAAATTGGATAATTTCAAGCCTCCGCTCTCACGCACATCTTGCATTATTTTTAGTTTTATTCTCGGCTTCTTTCCTGCGCATACAAATTTATTAATGCCCTTCTGCCATTCTAGCAAATTCGCATCTTTTTTAAGTATTGGTATCACTTGAAAAAGAAATAAAAATTTAGGTAGAATATTCATTTTCACAGCTGCTATTCTTCCCAACAATGATAATTGTAATTTCTCCCAATTTTTCATCTCTGTATGTATACTATGCCATAGTGGTTCAAAATTATTCTTATATAGCTTCCCATTTGAGGTTGAGATATAAACCCCTAAATATTTGACCTTTTTGACTATTCCACATCCTGTCATTCCTTCTAGTTCATCCCTTTGTTTAGTGTTCATATTTGTAACTAACATCTTTGTTTTCCCTAAATTTATTTTAAATCCTGACACTTGACCATATTGATTAATCATATTCATTAAAACCTTACTAGATTCCCATGGTTGAGTTAATGTTATAACCAAGTCATCCGCAAAAGCACATGCTCTATATTCTTGCTGCCTAATGTTGATTCCCTGTAAATCATCTGAGCCCCGTATTTTATTCAGCAATAGTTCCAAAGTTATGATAAACAGTAATGAGGATAAGGGGCAACCCTGCCTTGTACCTTTCTCAATTTTAAATGAGTCTGTTAAACTTCCATTAACTATGATTTGAGCTGTTTGTTCCTGATATATTGCTTTAATTGATTGTAAAAAGTGCTCTCCTATTTGCATTTTTTGCAATATTTTCAGTAAAAATTGCCAATTGACTCGATCAAAGGCTTTCTCGGCATCTAAAAATATAAGCGCAGCAGGGATTTGGTTATTCTTTCCCAAATGTTCCAGTGTATTAACAATTAGTCTTACATTACTTCTCATTTGTCTCCCTTGAATAAAACCCGTTTTATGATTGAATCAATTGCTGATTAACCAACGTTAACCTATTCGCCAGTATTTTAGTAAAACTTTTATAATCTATATTAAGTAATGATATGGGTCTATGGTTTTTTGGTAGAGTAAGATCTAGATCCTCTTTTGGTATCAAGGATATGAAAGCTGTCTTCCAAGATGGGGGTACCCTCCCTTCCGTTTGGATCGTATTGAATAATTCCTTGAGGGGGTTCTACCATTTCTAATTGTAAATTTTTGTAATAAGCTGATGTCAGGCCATCTGTACCCGATGCTTTCCCTACCTTTAGCTGTTTGATTACCTGGAGAATTTCCCCCGAGGTTATTGGTTGGTTCAATCTCTCCCTCTGCTCGTCTTTAACTATAGGTATTTTTCCTTTATCCAGGTATCTATCTATATCTAAACCTTGTATTTTATCTTTCATATACAATCCTGTGAAAAATTCATGAAAGGCCTTTTGGATCTCATCCTGTTGATACACTTCCTTCCCTTTATAATTTAATTTCGATATATTACAAGATTTCTGTTTTTTCCTAATCAGATATGCTAACCAGCTTTATTTGCATTACAGAAGGTGTTATGTTTTTCATATAGCAAATTAGTGGCTACCTGGTCTGACATCAGCATATTAAATTGCCCTCTTAATAAGGTAATTGCTTCTTTAATCTTTTTGTCTCCTGGTTTTAGAATTAACTCATGCTCTCTCTAATTTCTTCTTCAAGTTCAATTCTCTTTTCCCCCTGTTTACGTCTATGTAGTCTATTTAAATTTATCATAACTCCTCCCATACAGGCTTTACTTGCGTCCATTACCACTTCTGTACCCTTATTCATATTAAAAACAAAGTATTCTCTTAATAAATTTTTACATTCATTAATATTTTTCTCACATCTAAATACATTTTCATTCAATCTCCAAGTCCTTCTTGCTTGCATCCCAAATCCCAACTCCATCCAAACCGGATTATGATCTGATAAGACTCTGGGACATATCTTCCGTCGTCTTTCCCCTAGAAAGCAAATCATTGGTTGTTAGTATAAAGTCAGTCCTAGAAAAGGATTGGTGTCTGTCAGGAAAAAAAAAGGGAAGTCGTATCCTTCTGAGTTCCTTTCTTGCCAGATATCTCTCAATTCAAAGTCATCTATCATGTCAAAAAAGGACTTGGGTAGTTTCGCTCGCATTTGAATATTTTGCCGAGAAGCCGCCTTGTCTTTCTTGGTATCCATAACGCCATTCCAGTCGCCCAGTAATATGCAGGATCTATAGTCCCAATGTACTAACTTAGCATGAAGCATTTTATAAAATTTATCTTCTTGTTGATTGGGAGCATATATACCCAATAGAAGTATCCTTTCCCCTTCTATTACCAGATCTATTGCAGTGTATCTCCCTTGGGAGTCTGCTTCTTAACATTCTTGACTTGGTCTTTGCAGACTGTTACAAACTCCTCTTTCCAAATTTTCTATTTGTCCTTTTGGCTTCTGCAACCACGCTGGTTCTCATCAGGTGCCCCTTGTTTTTCTCTCTCTGTTTATTGTTTCTGTTTGGCACTTTACAGTCTCGTCTTCAAGAGTTTCCCAAGCATCCTGGACTGGTTTTCCCTGCAGTATTTCGAGTCGGGGTGGTGGTGTCTCTCCCTGGATGGCCCTTTCCGTCCTGCCTCCTGCTCTGGAGGGGTGGCATTAACCTGACCAGCAAGGAAGGGGCCAGGGAAGCTGCTTACCTTCCGGAGGAGAACAGACACTCTTTTAGGAAGCTCCTTGCTTCCAGTCCCTCCCAGGCCCATCCGCTGTAGAGAGGGGCAAATTCCCTCGGGAATATGGCGGCATACAAGTGTAATAAACATACAATAAGCTGCCTCCAGAGGAGGTGAGGAAACTGGGAGGAAGATGAGCCCTTCAAGCCCTGTAAAAGTAAACTGAAGTAAAGTAAAACAGATCTTAACAGATTTAACAGATTTTTGAAACAGGTTAACAGAGTTGGAAAGGACCTTATAGGTCATCTGGTCCAACGCCCTGCTCAAGCGGGAGACCCTACATCATTTCTGAGAAATGGCTGTCCAATCTCTTCTTGAAAGTCTCAAGTGATGAAGCCCCCCGCCCCCCAGCTTCCGAAGGCAACTTCTGTTCCATTGGCTGATTCCTCTCACTGTCAGAAAGTTCCTCCTTATTTCTAGGTTGAATCTCGCCTTGGTCGGTTTCCATCCATTCTTCCTTCTCTGACTTTTTCGGGTGCTTTGGAGAATAGCTTGACCCCCTTCCTCCTCTCTGTGGCAGCCCCTTAAATATTGGAACACGCTCTCCTGTCTCCCCTGGTCCTTCTCTTCCCTGGACTAGCCAGGCCCAGTTCCTGCAACCGTTCTTCATATGTTTTAATCTCCAGTCCCCTAATCATCCTAGCTGCTCTTCTCTCTACTTTTTCTAGAGTCTCAACATCTTTTCTATAGTTTGGTGACCAAAACTGGATGCAGGACTCTAGGTATGATTTCACCAGGGCTCTATGGAATGGTATTAGTACCTCACTTGATCTTCATTGTATCCCTCTGTTAATGCAATCTAGGATTGCATTGGCTTTTAGCTGGTTGTCCACTAAGACTCCAAGGTCCTTCTCACAGTCACTGCTATAAAGCCTGGTTTCACCCAGTTTATATGTGTATTTTTGGTTTTTCTTACCTAAGTGTAGGACTTTACTTTTCTCTACATTGAATTTCATTCTGTAGGGTGTTAACTATTCCTGCCAGCTTAGCATCATCTGCAAATTTGGTCAGTTGCTCTCCTATTCCCTCATCCAAGTCGTTTATGAAGATATTGAAGATTCCTGGGCTCACTTCTTCTCTCCCTGTAGACCTGGGGCCAATTAGGGGCGACTCCTGGAGTACAGTTTGTCATCCAGCTGCGAATCCATCTGGTGGTGATGCCGTCTACCCCACTGTTTTCTAGCTCACCAAGAAGAAGGTTGTGGTCTACTTCGTTGAATGCCTTGCTGAAGTCTATTATGTCCACAGTATTTCGCTGGTCTACTAATTTAGCCACTGCTGAAGAATGAAATAAGATTGGTTTGGCCTGATCTGTTTTTAACAAACCCTGATCTGGCTGCTAGTTATTACTTTACTTGTTTCTAGGTGTTGGCAGATCTTTTTTTTTTTTTTTAATTATCATTTCCAGTATCTTCCCGGGTATTGATGTTAGGCTGATTGGTCTATAGTTTTCTGGATCTCTTCCCCCCCCCCCCGATCTTTTTTGAAGATGGGAACCGCATCAGCTCTTTCCCACCCCTCTGGTCGTTCCCCGGTGCTCCAGGATCTCTGAAAGATGAGGTTCAGGGGTTCTGAGACGACATCGGCCAGCTCCTTTGGAGCTCTGGGGTGCAATCCCTCAGGTCCTGGTGATCTGTATTCATCAAGATCAGACAGGTGTTCTCTTACTGTTTTTTTTTTTTTTTTTGCTTATTTTAACTTTTATTTCCAGTCTCTTTTTTACAGTTATGCTCCTGTTAGGATGGGCTTCCCTTTCTTTTTGTGTTTAAGGCTGATGCAGATAATGAGTTAAGCAGCTCTGCTTTCTCTCCGTTGCCTCCTTGCCTCCTCCTCTCTTTAGTGGACGGGCTGTTTCCTTGATTTTTCTTCTCCTTGTTTATATGTTGAAAGAAACTTTTTTTTAATTACCCTTGACTTTTGGTCCCCGAGAGGCCCTGAGCCAGGAGCCCCCTCCTCTGTCTGGGAATCCCCAAATCCCCGCTTTTTCTGGTTTTTCTTTTGAAGACATTTCCCTTCTCATCCAAGAAGCTTCTTCAGCTTCTTCGAATTGAACAGCCCTCCCGCAAGACAGGGGGAGGGATATGACATCACCCATCTCCAGTCTACAACACAGTCCTTTCAACGGTTCCAAGAAGGCTCCACCCGCATTTGCACCACTCAGGTGACCCCAAGGACACAGGTAAACCTCCAAGCGGCCTCAACAACTCTCTAAAAGGGTTGCAAATCACCAGCTGTCCCTCCACTCCCCACCATCTACTCAGAGCTGAAGAAGCTTCTTGGCTGAGAAGGGAAAAGTCTTCAAAAGGAAAACCAGGAAATCCCAACTGGTACAGAGTAAACAAGCTTTATTCAGCCTTTTGCCGGTGGGTTCTTCATGGGGCTGAAAATCCTCTTTGGCTCAAGTGGTTTTGCAAATCCATAAAGCTTTCGATCTCCTCCCTGTGCGGAAGAAAGAGGGGGGGGGAGGGGGGGGCTTGTGTCCTGTGGGGGGGTGGGGGCGAGGAGAGCGCAGCAGGGGGTGTCTGATCTCCTCTTGCTGGTCATCAGCTGTCATCAGACACAGAGACGATGCTAAGTCCGGACCGAACTTCCATCAACTACGGAATTCAGGCTATGGGGTCGGCAGGACTTCTAATAGTTATGCATTTATTATATCGGTTTGCTGCCCATCCCAGGGTAGCTATGTGGTAACAGTCATAGCTGTTTGATACTATTTGGTATATATTGA
Source organism: Thamnophis sirtalis (assembly GCF_051295495.1). Classification (NCBI taxonomy): domain Eukaryota; kingdom Metazoa; phylum Chordata; class Lepidosauria; order Squamata; family Natricidae; genus Thamnophis; species Thamnophis sirtalis. The sequence continues at coordinate 119,281 of NW_028261397.1, read as the reverse complement.
GATATTTCTGCTGCTGCAGGCTGGTAAAATGCGGCCTGAAAGTAAAGCAGAGATTTCCAAGCAAGAGGGCAGGTGGCTCCCGGAGGAGAAGGCGGAGAGGCCTGGGCTGGGCCTTGCTGAGGTTTCTCCCGGAACCTCTAAGGCTTCTTCCTCCCAGCCCAGCCCGTCTCTGGGCGCCTCCTCCTGCCCTTGGCCTTCTCATGTTTGCGGTAGATGTTGCCATTTGGGGCCCACCTAAAAGACCAGGGGAGGGGGAAACTTCCTCCCTGCTGCTTGGCCCAGGCCCAATCACCTGGCCACAGGGAGCAGGATTCCCGGCTGCCCCTTGCCCCCCTTCCCCCCCCACGGAGACCCCCCTGCCAGTGGTGAAATAGCAGTAGACTTATATACCGCTTCATAGGCCTTTCAGCCCTCTCTAAGCGGTTTACAGAGAGTCAGCATATTGCCCCCAACAATCTGGGTCCTCATTTTACCCACCTCGGAAGGATGGAAGGCTGAGTCAACCCTGAGCCGGTGAGATTTGAACAGCCGAACTGCAGTCAGCTGAAGTAGCCTGCAGTGCTGCATTTAACCACTGCGCCACCTCGGCTCTAAAATCTAAAAACTTTCCCTACGGGTTCTGTGGGTGTGGCTTGGAGGTCATGTGACTGGGTGAGCTCAAAAACCATCACACTTTACACAAAAATAACACAAAAGCTACACAACTGACTCACAATGCAAAAGCAGCTGGACCTCACACAAAATGGCCCCTACAACAAGCAGGAACCTCACAGCCACAAAGAGCTCAAAAACCAACTTTCACATTTCACACACAAGAGCTGCAAAACTGACTCCTACACAACTGAATCACACACAGTGCAGGAGCAGCTGGACGTCACACAAAATGGCCCCTGCAACAAGCAGGAACCTCACAGAGTCACGGTGAAGAGGTAGTAAAAAACGCTTTTAAAAAGGACAAGTAAAAGTTCAGACATCCACCAGCACAGCTGATGAACCTTTTTTTTCTTTTTAAAGCATTTTTTTTTACTACTGGTTGGGCGAGGAATAGGTACTAAAAATGCTTTTAAAAAAGGTTCATCAGCTGTGATAATCAGCCGTGCCATTTGATGGTGGGAACCTTTGTTTTGACTTTTTAAAAGCATTTTTAACTACGGAAGCATTTGTTATCTACCGGTTCCAGAGAGCTGGGCAGAACCGGTAGCATTTCACCCCTGGCCTCCAGCGCTTCTGTGGGTGACCGGGGCAGGCGGCCTGCCTTGAATGCGCTCGGGGCTCCGGCTACCCATGGCCACTGTGACTCCTGGCTTGGCCCAGGCCGAGAGAGGCAGGCCCCAGAAGGGGTGCGCTGGGAATGGGTGGAGGAGGAGGAGGAGGAGGAGAAGCAAGGTAGCCCGGTCCCTGCTCCGCCCGGCTGGTTGCTCTCTGCCCGCGAAGGTAGCTGAGCCCTTGGCTCAAACTTTGAACCCGACGACAAACCCAGCCCTCCTCATACTCGGAGGAGACCCCGGAGCAGCTGCGGTTTCAATCCGGTTTTAGCTTTCCATTCCAACGCCCTGAAATTGTCAAAAGAAACCCCAGGAGCTCGATAGAACCCCGGTTGGTCTCCTCCGAGGGTGCCCTGCCCACCCCAAGCACGGCCGTGATTGCTCCGCCCCTTCTTCCCCCAAAGTGGGCGGGACCTGCAACTCTCAACCGAGACTCCTCAGCAGCTTCATATGGGGAGGGGGACCAAGGAGGGAAGTGGTGGGGCCCCGGGTGGGTGGGGTGCCCTGAGGGCAGAATCCGAGGGTGCAACCTCTCCCCACTCCCACGGGACAGGCAGCAGCCACTCAGGAAGGACCGAGGGGGTTGGGGGTCCAACAGTGTCAGCTAGGCGATGATACTCTGTGTAACCCTAAGTCACTGATGAGAACAAGCTAGTCTGAGCTCTGATGAAATCCAGCTCTTGGGAATCTTCCAATCTTCAAAATTATACGGCAGGCAGGTGATATTTGTCCGTTGGAGCCGGATTGGGGGTTGGTTCCTCGAGTAAGAGTTGGTAGATTCGGTTCATACAAGGATCTAGACCACAGGAAGCAGAGCTCCCAGGATCACCCAGGATCACCACCACACTTCCTCAGGATCAATACCCTCACTAGAAGTCTTCCAAGCTCAGAAGGTCCCAAATGCTTCAGCAGCTGCTGCCCCAGTCAGGAGCTCAGAGCCCTCGGGCCCTTCAAAGTCACAGGGCCACGAGATGCGACGTGAAGCTTCCCTTCCTCTCTTTCAGATCCTCCAGTTGGCCTCAGTAGAGGCCCCGTCCCAGCATCCTGAGAAGAGTTTCACCTTCTTAGAACCTGCAGGACGTTATGGCCCTCGGTAGCTTTAGGGCCTTCCTGGCGTTCTCTTAACTTCATGCAGGTGTTTCACCAACAAAGTAGGTCACGCCATCCTTGGCAAAAGCCTGCTGGCAAAACATTTGCAAGGAAACGGGAACACCAAGAACCTGACGGTTCAGCCTCGAGTTGCAGACCTCTGAGAGCCAAGGTGTTGCAGACCTAAGACCTAAGTTGCAGACCTAAGAGCCAAGGTGGCGCAGTGGTTAAAATGCAGCACTGCAGGCTACTGCTAGATCAGCAGGTCAGCGGTTCAAATCTCACTGGCTCAGGGTTGACTCAGCCTTCCATCCTTACGAGGTGGGTAAAATGAGGACCCAGATTGTTGGGGGCAATATGCTGACTCTCTGTAAACCGCTTAGAGAGGCCTGAAAAGGCCTATGAAGCGGTATATAAGTCTACTGCTATTGCTATTGCTCTGCCGCTGAGCATTTTCCCCATCGCTCCCTGTGCTCTGTCCACAGATGAACTGATGTGCTCTCTGGCTGGCTGTGGCAAGTGGGTGAGAACACCATCGCAAAGTGGGACATGCCAGAATTTTTCAGTGGAATGGAGCTGCTTGTAATGACAGTGAGAGAAGGGTTTTGTTGCGCCACCAGAAGGTGAGTCCCTTCCTTCCTTCCTTCCTTCCTTCCTTCCTTCCTTCCTTCCTTCCTTCCTTCCTTCCTTCCTTCCTTCCTTCCTCCCTCCCCCTCCCTCCCCCTCCCTCCCTCCCCCTCCCTCCCTCCCTGGCATACAAGCCTTTCCTTCTTTGGCCCTTCCACAGTATCTTTCCAAGTCACCCAAGGGGAAAGAGGTGCCCATTTCAGCGGCCAGCTGGCAGCTCTGGAGAGTCTGTTGGATGTGCAAGTTGCCCTTGCAGATTTCTTGCTGCAGCAAATGGGTGTCTTTTCCCCGCCAGGGCAGCTGGGCTTTTCTGGCCAGAGAATCCTGACCCTCTCTGGAATGAGCAGCCCAGGACAGCCCTGCCTTTCCCAGCGCAGTGCCAGGAAAACAGGAAAAGTTTCCAAGATATTCAGCCTGTTTTCTGGGTCCTAAATTTAGGCATTGATAAGAGCCATTGTCTCTGTCATGAGCATTTCCTGCCACCTGAGTTACGTTTTCCTCTCAGAGAGAAGGATAAGCAGAAAGGCTCCTCCGGCTGATGGACAGAGAGCCTTCTCTCCCTTATCCTGACCCGAGGAACTTGCAACAAGGTCCCGAGGAGACGGGTCCTCCCCCCCCCCGAGAGCACCAGCCTTTGGCTCCCACAGCTCCACTCACACACATGAACCGGCCGCACCCGCCTCAGCACGGAGCCTGGCCGAGTTCCCAGGGAAAGGAAGGCGCCCCTGCAGGAAGAAAGGGGAGGAAGCCAGAGGGGTGCGGGTGGGGGTGGAAAAGATGAGCAATGGAAACCCACATGGGGGGTGGGGGTGGGGGTGGGGCAGGCGGAGGGAGGGAGGGAGGGAGGGAGGGAGGGAGGTTGGCCCTTTTCACAGGAACATGGGTAGCTCCTTTGGGATTTGCATAAAACCAATAGGGGGGAGGAGGCAGAGGAGGCAGAGATAGCAGAGACGTGCACAGATGATAAGCAAAAATAACAACAATAATTCATTCGATGTAGGCGCCACCCAATTCCAGGACAACTCTGGGCAGTCACAATCCAGCATAAAGCCTTAAACACGGGAAGACAACGTCAAGGAGGGAACAATTCAGCCAAGGCAGACCCCCCTCCCTCCCTCCCTCCCCCCCCCCCCCCGGGGCCAGACCTCAGTGAGTGCCAGTGTTTGGGTAGGAGCCATCCGGGTCTTGGGGGTGGGGGTGATGAGAGGCAACCCTTTTTATTGCCCCCCCCCCCACACACAGGATGGAGGCTCCCCTGGCCTCCTTTGCAAGACATTCCAGTGCTGAGCTGGGAAATGGTGAGGATTTATCTAGAAGTTGGCAGATTTGGATTTACTAATGGACAGGTTTATACATTGTCATCTCAGCTGAAGGGCAACCTCGTTTGCTTCCACTCCTGGTCACAACATGTCTTCTTCTCCAGCAGCAGCTGGTGAACTTCAGGAAATCGGTGAATTTCCATAAGAAGAAAAAAAAAAGACCAATCTGAGTGTAGCTTTCTCATCAATAATGTATGTAGGCAACAAAGTAGCTTATGTCCTCTGGATTTCTAAATTGTTTCTCTCACATATCTCTCCCATCCCATCCCATCCCTCCCTCCATATCCATCCATCCATCCATCCATCCATCCATCCATCCATCCATCCATCCATCCATCTCTATCATCTATTTATTAAATTTATATAGCAATAGCGGTTAGACTTATATACTGCTTCAAAGGGCTTTCAGCCCTCTCTAAGCGGTTTACAGAGTCAGCATATCGCCCCCAACAATCCGGGTCCTCATTTCACCCACCTCAGAAGGATGGAAGGCTGAGTCAACCTTTGAGCCGGTGAGATTTGAACCGCTGAACTGCAGATAGCAGTCAGCTGAAGTGGCCTGCAGTACTGCACCCTAACCACTGCGCCACCTCGGCTCCTATGTGTGACCCACCTCATCATAGGGACTCTGGGTGGCTAATATAATAAATTAAAATTATTATAACCTAGAAAAGGTATTACTTGCTATGAATTAAATTGATTAATTTAGATCACCATGGAGAAAATCTCAGTGATCACTAGGAGTCAAAAATGATGACACTTTAAATGTGCTCAAGTACAAGTAGTTTCCTTTTTCTGGCAATTTATATGTATTTTATGCTACACATTTTAATACATTTTTCTGAGTCCACTGCACAAAAATGTCAAGGGCCCTTGGCCTAGATAGGAGACTTAGGAGGAGGCTTCAGTTCTAGGCACAACTTAGCAGATCATGCGGAAATTAATCTCAATCAATGCCAGGCACAAGATTTTGGACTCAAGTTAGCTACTTCAAAATTCCCTTTTGTGATTACTTAATAATATCACCTATTTATTTGCTTAATGTCAGCATTCCGATTAACGCATCCAAACAAATCAGAACTCCAAGGTGGGAACATTCCTCAGAGAACATGTTTATTGGATACATCAAATTGGCACAGCCAATGAAAACCAACTCTAAGTTTCCTGTGGTTAACATGTAATTAAGACAGCAAAAGTTTCCCCCCCCAGGTGTCACATTGTCCAATCAAAGTCTACAATACTATTTCCCCCTCATTCTTCCACCCTATTGTGTAGCAACTATGAAGCACCACAAAGTGGCTTCAGCTAGGTTAGATTCAGAGTTGACCCCCCCCCTTATTTGAAGAGAAGTTCCTCGAAAGAAAAACATAAATAGATTAGTTCTTATTCAACCACCCCTCCCCTCCCCCAGAGATTCCTTGGGTTTTTGTGGGTACTTGTCATGGAACTTCCTAGTTAATGCTCTGCCCTCACATCTGTGCTCTTCACCCAGGTAGCTTCTGAGAGCAGGTATCCTTTCCATAGCACTAAACACTGCAGCTTCCCTTTATATAATCTAGAGTTTAAAATTAATTTCACCCTGTAATGGGTCTCTCGCTGCACCATGATCAGGTTTGGGGCTACCTGGCCTACCGATTTCAGCTGGGATCTCATTACTGGCTTCAACAGAGTCCTATGAAAGACTGGATGCACTTTCCCTAATAGGCAGGGAAGTTTCAGCTCCACTGTAACTGGATTAATGATTTTTACAATGGGAAAAGGCTCTAGGAATTTTAGTCCTAGCTTCTTGCAGGGTAGTTTCAATCTTGAGTGTTTGGTGGACAGGTAAACCTTGTCCCCTACTTGGAACAACAGTTGGGGTGGCGGTTTCATTGTTGTTGTTGGGAAGGTTGTTGAGAAGGTGGTGGCCTTCCAGCTTCAGCGTACCTTGGAGGAAGCTAGCTATCTTGACCCCTTCCACTCCGGCTTCAGGCCCGGTTACAGCACAGAAACCGCTTTGGTCGCATTGACCGATGATCTCTGGAGAGCCAGAGATGGAGGCCATGCGTCCATCCTAGTTCTCCTTGACCTCTCAGCGGCTTTCGATACCATCGACCATGGTATCCTTCTGCGACGACTGCGGGAGGTGGGAGTGGGAGGCACTGTCTTGCAGTGGTTCTCCTCCTACCTCTCGGACAGGTCGCAGTCGGTGTTGGTGGGGGGGCAGAGATCGTCCCCAAGGCCCCTAACTTATGGGGTGCCGCAGGGCTCAGTCTTATCCCCCCTACTATTCAACATATACATGAAACCGGTGGGTGAGATCATTCGGAGGCACGGGATAAAATACCATCAATACGCAGACGATACACAGTTGTATCTGTCCACCCCGTGCCAACTCAATGAAGCGGTGGACGTGATGAACCGGGGTCTTGAGGCCGTTAAGGACTGGATGAGAGCTAACAAACTGGTACTCAACCCGGACAAGACCGAGTGGCTGTTGTGTTTCCCTCCCAACAATTTGGCCAACGTTCCATCACTCAGGCTGGGGGGTCAAAATTTATACCCCTCAGACAGGGTCCGCAACTTGGGAGTCCTCCTGGACCCACAGCTGACTTTTGACCACCATTTGTCAGCTGTGACCAGGGGGGCATTTGCCCAGGTTCGCCTGGTACGCCAGTTGCGGCCCTACCTGAATCGGGAGGCCCTCACAACAGTCACTCGAGCCCTTGTGATCTCTAGGCTGGAATACTGCAATGTGCTCTACATGGGGCTGCCCTTGAAGAGCATCCGGAGACTTCAGCTAGTCCAGAATGCGGCCGCGCGAGTGATCGTGGGCGCACCACGGTTCGCCCACATAACACCGATCCTCCGTGAGCTGCGCTGGCTACCTGTTGATCTCCGGGTGCGCTTCAAGGTGCTACTCATCATTCATAAAGCCCTCCATGGTAGTGGATCTGACTATCTGAGAGACCGCCTTCTGCCAATTACCTCCCTTCGTCCCATCAGATCGCATAGAGTAGGCCTCCTCCGAATTCCATCTGCCAGTCAGTGCCGACTGGCGACTACGCGGAGGAGAGCCTTCTCAGTTGCAGCTCCGACGCTTTGGAACGATCTCCCCGTGGAGATTCGTACCCTCACCACCGTCCAGACCTTCCGCACAGCCCTCAAGATCTGGCTATCCCGTCAGGCCTGGGGATGAGACCCGAACCTCCCCCCACCCGAATGCTGAATGAATATTGTGTTTTATCGGTTTATTTTTTTATTCACATTTTTTTTCTTTCTTGTGTTTTGTCTTACACTCCCTTCCCATTAATTGTAAGCCGCCCTGAGTCCCCTCAGGGAAAAGGGCGGCCTATAAATGTCAAATTAAAAAAAAAATGAGGGCCCATTTCACATTCTCCCAGGTTTTTCTCAGGGAGTCCATCCATTCGGCTAGAGCAGTGGTTCCCAAACTTGGCAACTTTAAGACTTGTGGACTTCAACTCCCAGAGTTCTCCAGCCAGAAGAGCTAGCTGGAGAATTCTGGGAGTTGAAGTCCACAAGTATTAAAGTTGCCAAGTTTGGGAACCACTGAGCTAGAGTAACCGAGGAGGGTGGCTCCTGGGAAAACTCAGGCATAGGGACAAATTTCATCCCTGTGGTTATTTGGAACGGGGTGAATCCTGTGCTTGTCCTCCTCTTTAATTCTCACCTGGTAGTATGCCTCCCACAGATCTAATTTGATAAAGATTTTTCCCTTTGCCAAGTGGGCCAGCATGTCCTTCATTAAGGGGAGTAGGTACATATTTTTGGCGCATAAAGCATTAATCCCTCTAAAGTCCATGCATAATCTCATTGTCCCATCTTTCTCTTTAAATAACACTAGGGTGGCTACTTGTGACTTCGCCGGCTGTATCAACCCTCTGGCCAAGTTCTTATCAATATATTTCCTTACTTTTTTCATATCTCTAGGGTTCATAGAGTGTAACTTTGGCTTGGGTAGTTTGGCGCCAGGCAGGATCTTGGTTGCGCAGTCAATAGACAGGTGAGAGGGTAGCGCATTGCATTCCACTTCACTGAAAACTTCTGCTAAGTCCTGGCATTCCTGGGGGGCTCCTGGCAGGTGCTCCAAAACAGTCTTCAGTTTCTTGCATCATTTAGTGTCTCATAGGGTGGAAACGATAGGGTGGTTATCAGGGATATGTCCCCTGATTCATCCAACGCAATGGGTCTCCTCGCTCTCCAGTGTGGACTGAGAGCAGCCAAGTCCTGCGTGGATGTCAACAGGGACCCCATTCCAAATCTCTGGCATGAGCCCTGCCGTCTGAGGTCCTCCTCAGCTCAGTACAGGTCTCCGGTGTCCGGGGCCTCCTTCTGGACCGTTGGCCAGGCCCCCGCTGAGAGTGCAGCAGTACTGCAGTTTGTGGGCTCTCTGTAGGGACTGCGCTGGTGCTGACGCCCCTCCTCTTGCTGCTTCTCCATCTTCTCGGTCTTTGCTGCATCTTCTCTGCCCCCTCGAATATCTGGTGGACAGCCAGGGCTCAGGACCCTGGAGACAGGCTCTGGATGGAGCAGAAAGTTAGCAGAGTTGGTTTAAGGTCAGCGTTCAGAGTAACTCATCCAAAGAAATCAGAACCCCGAGGCAGGAACATTCCTCAGAGAAGATGTTTATTGGGTATGTCAGCTGTAATTAAAAGAGCAAAAGTTTTCCTCCCCAGGTGTCACAGGTCAAATTGTCCAATCAAAGCAGGTGGCAGGCTCCCTCCATCACATCTGCTCCTCCTCCTCCAACTCTCGCCTGTTGAGATGACCTTGGTTTCCACAGGAGGGCTCCTTGTTTTGTCTACGATGCAGTCTAGCTATTTCTCCCTCATCCTCCCCCCCCCATATTGTATGGCAATATGTATGAAGCAGCACAAAATAGCTTCACCCAGGTTCAATTCAGAGTTAACGCTTAATTTTTAAGACCCCCCCTGCTTTCAAGGTAAAACAAGGATCCTGAGCTGCTTTGTAGTGAATCTTTATAACACGGTGTTTAAAATGGAGAAATTACCAAATTAATTTTATAAGGCTTACATGACACTGACTTTAAAAGATTCCAGTCAATAGCCCAGTAGGCTTTTTACTGTTTCTACAGCCTTCAGATCCTATATGCTTATTTGTTGATTTGTTAGTAATAATATAAAAGAATTTAAGCTGCGGATCATTCATAATATAGAAGACGCTGCAAAGGTCCTTTATATACTGCAGGCCATGTTATCTTCTGAAGCGAGTCGTGATTAGATACGGATTCCCTGCATCCATTCCTACACGGACCTCTTAAGTGCCAGCAGAGAAGGGAAGGCCTCCTAGTGAGTGACAGTCAGAGGTCACCCATTTCGAAAGCTCTGCATTTTGTTTGTGGGGGGGGGGGATTCCCGGTCACATTCATCAGCCCTGTCACCAAATGTAAAAAAGCTCCAACACTTTTACAAGCAAAAATAAACTACTGGTATTTTTGGAATGCTTCTCTCTGGGGTAAATATTTGGACAGCTGCAGCACACAAGGCGGCTCTTCCCATTTTCTCTCTGCTCTGCCCTGAAATGTAGCCGAGTTTTCAGGCTTTCAAGCTTTTTTTGCTATTCCGCTAATGGGAGAAGGTGGCAAGGAGGTGACAGGCTTCAGGAAGGAAGAACGGCTGCTTAACTCTTGGCTTTTGCCTTCAGGTAGACGACAGAAAGAGCCCGGCAGTCCATCCTTGCCTCCCGAAGCCACGGGGGGCTCCGTCCCTGGAGGTCTTTAAGAGGAGGCGGGAGAACCCCTTGTCCGGAATGGAACAGGCTCACCTGCTCGAGCTTCAGTCCCTCAACTTGTAATTACAAAATGCTCCAAACCGTCCCTGTGGTCTTAAGCCATCACTTTCCTGGATTAAAGTTTTAAAAATTAAACCCCATTTCTTCTCCTTAGGAGTATTCCATGCTTTAATTCCATGTGATGGAAAGTCCAGTGAGATTTTCCTGTCCCACTGTTGAACACTTGCATGTTTTTATTGATCTCAACTTCAAGAAGTTACCGGACGTTTGTGGCAGGTAACAAATTTAGAGAGATATTAAAAGACGAGCTTCTCTTCAAAGCTCCAGCACTCCAAGAATAGAAAGTTCTTAAGCCGTTTTGAAAAATTAAGCTCACTACATAAATATCTTTTGAATATTCTGATTCAATGCCCACTCCAATTTTACACCTCTCTCTCTCTTATGTTCTCTTCTGTGAGCTGTGGGTATCACACAGAAAGCCAAGGAGGCTGTTGTTGAAGGAAAAGCCCTATCGGGAGGTGGAAGTCAGTGGCCTGAGTTGTGTGAATGGTGGTGCATCGACCTAGAAACGCTGCCATCTGGCCCAGGCCCAAAACGCTGCCAAAAGGCCCTTTCTTGGTCAGGAGAGGGGGGGGGGCACACAACACTTTTGTTTCTGCAGCATTTACACGGCAGAATGCACCTCTGTGTCCTTTTCCCGGAGCCGCCGGCTAACGAGGCTGGATTCAAAAGGATAGCGCGCCCGAATGAGCCAAGCCACAATTTTCTACGTGGCAGTGCCAACTGCAGGACCTGCCAGATGACCCAGGGAAGTCAGATGACCACCAGAAATGTTCCCAAGAACACAAAGGAAGAAGCACCAGAGGGCCAGCCTGGGTCTCGCCCAACACCGGACCTGTGATTTCTGCCGGCTCAGGGCTCCTGGTCAGCGGGGGGGCCCTGGCTGCAATGCAGGACTGTCCGTCTCCCTCCCTCCTCCCCCCCCGCCAGGTTTTTCAGCTCTGCCTTGCCGCACTTCCTTCCAACTTAGCCACAGCCCCTTCCCCCAGCACGAGCCGAGGGTTAACCTCCAGGCCTCCAGGGCTGCTGCTCAGCTTTGATCCAGGGTGGCCCATAAAGACCCGGAAAGTCAGCACCGTGTTCCCCCCCCATATCTCCCGGCTGTCCTTTGGGCTTCAGCTCCGGTGCTCGCCTTCGCTTCCTGCGGTCGGGCCAGGCATCCCTTTCCCTTCCTAGAAAGAAATCTTTACGTCGAGAGCACACACACACAGGGCAACGGATTTTACCGGCGGCAACTGTCAGTTCTTCACTGCCACAAGGTTTCTACTGGCCCACTGTGGAAAGAGGGAACAAAGGGCCCCTTTTTCTTGAATCAAACAACATTGGCAAGTGGGGGGAGGGGAGGGGGGGTGCGTTTGCACCGGAGGAGAATACCCAGAAAGTGGTGGGGCTGCCACCCCCAGCGTCTCCAAAGATCTCAGGGGCCAAGAAGGCCCAAGGGGAGGGGGGAAGAGACCCGCCCACGGGTGGCAGCCAGTCAACCAGCTGCCGGGATGGGAAGGATCAGGCCCGCGAACGGGCCAACCAGCCCTGCAGCCTCTGAGCCAGACTCCTCATGCCGGTTTCGGGATCTTCCGGGGGAAGGCCGGGAGGCGAGCGGTGCAGTTGCCCCATGCAGCTTCCCGAGCAGAGAATGAACGGGGGGCAATTTGAGGCTGAGGAAAACAGGGCCCCCCCAGCCCAGGACAACCCCTTGCCTCCCACAGCGTTACTGAGTGCGTCCCCTTCCCCGTTGGTGGAACCTTTGGCTCAGAGGAACGGGAGACCCGGGCTGATTCCGCTCCCACGGGCGTCTCCTGGCCTAAGTCGTGCTCAGGGATAAAGGCCTCGTTTCAAACTTTGCTAGAAAAGCTTCCGTCACAAATGCCGCCGTCTTCTCCTTTGCTGGCAGGAAACCCAAAAAGTGACGAGCGCTTGACTGTTTTCGACATCCAGAAAGTAAATTGTTCAGGTGACTCATATCCGGTTCAGGATCCCTGGAAAACATTTAGTGGCACAGGAAGCTTTTAAAGAGATCTTCTGATTACAGATATGGGTTTTTTGATCATTCATTCTTCTTGGAAATAATTTATTATATTCAATATTCCATAGAGGCCCATTCATGAATGCCTCCAACTGCTATAAGATCCCATGATCTAGTCAATACAGGAATCCAGTCAGGATGTAGCTGCAGCAAGAATATGGCTCTAAAACAGAAGCCTCCTCTCCAAAATTCAGAAAGTAATTGTTTCTTTCTCCCTGCGCTGCTGGCCAGACTCCACCAGGAATAGTGCCCTGTTGTTACCAAGCAAAACAATGGAACATATTATCAAGGAGACTTTCGCTAACATCTAGAAAAGAATTAATTTCTTGGCAGGAGCCGGGAGGCCTTAATCAGGAACAAGTTATGCCAAGCCAATGCAAACTCCCTGAGGAGAAGACCAGGGAAATGCAGGGGGTGTTGCTGCTGCCTGCCTGGACTTAGAGCCACCCATACGGGGAGATCTTACAAGTGCGATCCTAACAGAGAAGGTGGGGAAATGTGGGCTGGAATTAAGCTACCATCGGATGCATCCAATACAGGACTGGTTGGGCAAGAGCATCCAGGGAGTGTTTGTCAAAGGCTGGGCGTGAAAACACAAGAGAGTCTTGCACCATAAACTGCATTTCTAAGCAAGTGTTATTATATTCAATGTATTTGTAAAAGGCTCAGAAGTTAGTGCTGTAAAATTGGCAGAGGCCACAAGGACAGAAAACAGCTTTCGAGGCAGCATCAAGCTGAGCTAGAGCAATAAGCAGAAAATGAGTGGTGCAAACAGCTGAGAGACATAAGAAAAGGACCTCTGGGTGCTCGTATACACGCCAAGTACTGCAATCTACCTGCGCAAGAAAAACCAACCCACAGCTATGGAACAGGTGGGACCAGGCTCAACAGCAGCAACTGCAAGAGGGGTCTAGGAGCCCTAGTGGACAATCGCTTAAGTGTGAGCCAGCCGTGTGCTGCTGCAGCCGCCAAAAAAAACCCCAAGCCCTCTGCTGCATTAATCGAGGGATAGAATCCAGATAAAGTGTTACTACAACTTTACAAGGCCTTGGTAAGATCCCACTTGGAATCCTGCATCCGCTTTTGGTCGCCACAATATAAAAAAGATGTTGAGACTCTGTGTGCAGAGAACAACAACAAAGGTGATTAGGGGACTGGAGGTCAAAACATATGAAGAACGGTTGCAGGAACTGGGCATGTCTAGTTGAATGAAAAGGAGGACCAGGGGAGACAGGATAGCAGCCTTCCAATATCTCAGGGGCTGCCACAAAGAAGAGGGAGTCAAGCTATTCTCCAAGGCACCTGAATGCAGGACAAGAAGCAACAGATGGAAACTAATCAAGGAGAGAAGCAACCTAGAACGAAGGAAGAGATTCCTGACCGTGAGGACAATCAGCCCATGGAATGGCCTTCAGAAGTTGTGGGTGCTCCATCACTAAAGGTTTTTAAGGGACTGTCTGAAATGGCTCAGGGTCTCCTGCTTGAGCAGGGGGCTGGACAAGAAGACCTCCAAGGTCCCTTCCAACTCTGTCATTCTGTTAGATGCCAAGCTAACATCAATGCAAGGTTGGTCAGATACCCAGAGACGAAGCGGATCTCTTTGCCTTCTCCGAGAGTAAGAGCTCCTCAGCGCTGCAACTGAAGAGGTTTCGGGAAAGACCGGGAGCCCTTCAGTGGGTTCCCGCACTAGCCAGGAGCTGGACAGGAGGATCCCCAAGGAACCTTCCTCCCCCACCGGAACTCAACGTGTTCGCTGGCTCTAAAGCCAGGAGCAGCAGCGGCTCTCTCTGTTTCCAGAGGGCAGGAGGCGGGTTAAGGAATGGAAGTTACAAAACCAGATTTCAGCCGAGTATTGGAACAAATGTCTGACAAGAAGAACGGTGGGACTCTGGAGGACCCAGCGGCCCAGACCAGAGGCGGACTCCCCCATCATTGAACGTGCTCAAGCGGAGGCTGCACGGTGTCCCAGAGAGTTAAGAGTCGGCCTCCAAGCCTTGGATCAGCCTGGCGGCTCTTCTGAGCAGCCGTTCTGGGTTCTCCGGTTCCCCTTCAAAGCTCCCTGCAGTGGTCCAAGGGTGGCCTAACCGGAGCAGTAGGCAGCGGAACATGGATCTGCCGTGCACCTTCACGTAGCCTTTGGAAAGGGCTGCACGGAAGCTCAGGGGAGAGCAGCTGATTCACTTGGGGGCCCACCCTGGCCCCCAACTTCCACCTCTTTCTACAGGCAGTCCTTGACTTAAAACGGCAATTAGGAGTGGAATTTCCACCACTAGGTGATGTGGTTGTAAAGTATGAGTCGATTGCTTAACAATGGCAGTTCCCACAGGCCTCCTTGCCACAGTTAACTGAATCCCACGGTCATTAGGTGAAGCAACTTTCTTCAGCTTCTACCGACCAAGGTCACTGGGGAAGCTGCGTCTCCCAGGCCAATCGCGGCCAACCGCGTTCCTCCTTGCCGGTAGACTCTGGACCAGGCTCTGGGGCTCCTCCTGGGCTCCCTGGGACGCAGGCCCAGCCTCCCCCTGCCAGGTGCCAGGTGCTCAGAAGCAAAGAAGGCCAGGCGCAACCTGCGGCGCGCCAGGTGTGTGGCTGTGCGGTGGCGGCTTTTCCCTCTGGAAGAAGCGAAATGCCCTTTTCTTGCCTACAGATGCGGCGCTCCTTAAGCCGCGCGGGCAACGCTGTGCTAGCCAGGCCAGCGTCCACAAGGGCAGCTTTTCTGTTTGCAGGAAATGCCCCGGGCTCCAAGTGCCCAACCGCAGGGGGGCTGGCACCCTCCCTTGGCAGCGGGGCTCAGAAAGGCGCGCAACCCGCCGCCAAAGTGCGGAGTCCCCGGGAGCCGAGGGGAGGGGAACGTCCCGCGGCCTCCGGGCCCCCGTCTGGGCGCTCGCCCTGCAGGAGAAGCCGCGGCCTTGGAGAGCTCCGTGCCCAGGCGCCTCGGCGCCTGCGCGCTCCGCCCGTCGCTCCGCCCGTCTGGGAGGGCCTCCGAGGCGTCGCCGCCCGCCCACCGCCCCGCGCGCCCACCTCCCCGCCGGACGCCTCTGGCCGGCGAGAGAGAAGGGCGCGGCGGGCAGAGCGCAGCTGGACCTCGCGCGTCTCGACTCCCCGGAGCAGGTAGGCCGCGCCGACGGGCCAAGCGCCGTCCCCGAGCAGGGCAGCAGCCCCGCCCCTCCACGTGCAACCGCCGCCGTGGCGGTCAGGTCGGGCGCCCGCTGCGACGTCGCCCTCGGAGCCTCTGCGGAGCGGCTGGGCAGCAGCCGGCCCCCAGCGGTCTCCCCGCGCCGTCCGGGGAGGCCGGCCACGCCGCAGCCGCTAGCCCGCTAGCGGCTGGGGCGGTCCGGCCGCCGCCCTGCCCGAGCGGTGCCCATCCCTCCCTCGGCCGCTCCCGCCAGGTCCCGCCTTGGCCGCTGGGCTGCTCGCGTGGCCGCGGCCCCGCCACCCAGGGGACTAGCGGCGAGCCCTCCCGCCCGGCGTCCGCTGCCGCGCCTGGCGGGGTTGATCCTCCCGCTGGGCCTGCAGGGGCCGCCGCTCTCGGAGCCCGGCGGCGGAAGGGGGCCTGCCCGGGCCTGCAGCGGGGTTGGGGGCGAGCCCGACCAGCCGGGAGCCTTGCCGGTGGCCGCAGCGCGGGGGGGGGGGCTGGCAACTGTGGCGCGGCTCCGTCAGCCCTCCGGGGCATCCGGGAGAGCGAGCCAGAGGAGGCCGGGCGGCTCGCCGCGGACCGCTCCCTCCCTTGCTCTCCCCGCTCGAACAAGGCGGCGGCGGCGGCCTCTCTTGCCCTGCCTGCCTCGAGACGCCCGGTGGACCGATGGCGGCGATTCCGAGCGTTTCCTCGCAAAGGCAGCGCTGGAGGGTGCCCGTTTTGGCCGCGGGCGCTTGGCCGGCTGCCCTCCTGGGGCATTTGGCCGTTCCGCCGCTTTGGTGCAGCCCGGCAGGGAGCAGAAGCCGGGCCCTGCCGGACCAAAGCTCCGGCCCACCTTCGCCCGCGGTCTCTCTCCCGGCGGCCCGCCAATTGCCCCAGGAAACTCCCCGGAGTCTCCTGGCGGGGGGCTGCGGGCAAGGGTGACCGGCTTCGGCTGGCAGCGGATGCGAGAGCGCCGGGGACTCGTGGGCTGTGGGCTCGAGTGAGAAGGTGGGAAAGTGGCCCCGGAGAAGCGAAGGGCGCCTGTGAAACCCTGAGGAGGAGGAGGAAGAGGCGTCGGGGCTCCCCTTGGCTGCCCATTGGGGACTCAGCAGGAAGTTCGGCACAGACTATTCGGGTGACCCCGGCTGAACTCTTTGGGGGGGAGGAGGAGGAGGAGGAGGGGGGCTCTAAGGCTCAGCTGAATCTCCCCCTGGACGTTAGAAAGAGGTTCACTACATGGACACAGCAGCTGGCCGACCTCCCGGTGGGTTGAACTTCATCCCGGGCTGAATGTCTGGGTGGGGGCGTTGGGTGAAGTTCTAGTCAGAAAGACTCGGGCCACCACATGCCTCCCTCCCGATCCTGGGCGGCCCTGCAAAAGAAGCCTTTGCCGCCTCCTGGGGTGTGTCTCTAACCTCCCAGCCGAGGCCAAGTGCTGGGGGTTCCCTGGTGGTCTCCCATCCCAGGCTCAGCGTGGGGATTGTTGGGTTTCTGCCTGCAAGTGCCGAGTCCGCCTGTGGGGTAGAACTGCTTGTCCTGTTTTCGGAGCACCTGAGTTTTCTGAGTAGTTCAGGTAGAGGGAAGGGAGCCAGGGAGGGTCACGGAGGGGGGGAAGTCCAGTCAGTTTCTGCCCTTGTAGTCTCCTCTTCTGCTGTGGCTGAGCCCTGTGGGATTCAGGCAGCTGTGGGTGGGATCCCTGGCTGAAAGGAGCAACTGGTGGCTCTGGGGGAGCTCCTGGCCCTCCAGGGTGGGGTGACTGGAGAGAAAGGTGCCCTGCCCCTAGGAGGAAACCTTGGACGTGTGGGTTGAGAATGCGGGGTGAGCGAAAGACTGCCCCCCTCTGGTGGACCTTGCCTGGAATTTGACCCTGCCCATGGCTCTGGGGTGGGGCGGGGCGGGGCAGGGGGAGGAGCTGTTGGTTGCTGGGTGGGGCTGTTGCCGCCCGTCTGCTCAGGCAGGTTCAGCATTCCACAGCTGCGACCCTCTGACTTTAGTAATGGCAACCCCCAAGCGGCCCTCCTGAGCCCTTGGCCCCCAGGAAGGCCCCCTCCCTTTCCCTGCTGGTCCTTCAGGTCCCCTCCCCCCATTGGCTCTGTGCTCTGGCGCAGCCTGGCGGTGAGCCTGGCAGCCCTTCTCCCTCGGACGGGGGGCTTCAGCGCTTGCTCCTTGGTGGTGGGTGCAGCAGCACCTGTGTGAGGGTTGTCCCCAAAAGGGGGGGTTGCAAGGGTCTCTGACGGCCCCTCTTCTCCTGCCCTCAAGCACTTGTGCACCTGGGCTCTGCTCCCCGCTGCCTGTCAAGTGGCCCCAGGACCCCTCCCCATCTGGCCGGAGAGTGGGATTAATGTCAGCCGGCACTCTGGCCTCCCCCCCCACACACACCAGGGAGGGAGGAGGCGGCTGCATTCCATTCGTTCCAGGGGCTTGGCTTGCGGGATTTGCTCTGGCAGCAAGGAGGTTTTGGTTCTCACCACTTACTGAGGCACCCAGCAGCTGCTTTCTCTGCCCGCCACCATCCCAGGACTTTGCTATGCCAGGGAGGAGCGCCTGGCCACTGCCCTGCATGAGCTGCCCACACCATGGCGCTGTGTGTGTGGGGGGGGGGGGAGTTGCAAATGGCTGGTTGGGAGTTTGGTCTAGCTCAGCGGGGGTGGGGGAGGGAGGAGCTGAGGCCCCTCAGAAAGGAAGAAGCCCCCATCCCCCCAAGCCTGTGCTCAGGCCAGCCGAGGCCGTTCCTGGTTAGCACTTTCATGCAGGCGGTGAATCATCTTTGTGGGCAGGGCAAGTAATGGTTTGGCAAACCCTTCAGGCTGGTGACACATACAGTGGGTGTGGCCCTGATGAGTGACAGGGCCGTTGGGGGGGGCGGGGCATCCACTCTGTTCTGCCTCTGAAGTGCTCTGCCAGCAGGGGGCAGCAGTGGCTCAGAGGTGGACTGCCTTACCCGGAGATGACAGGAAGCTCTGTGGGTCCCGTGGGGGGTGGGAATTGGTCCCCCACGGCTATCTTGCCCTCAGCTGCCAGGCCCCGCCCAGCCTTCCAAGTCGGAAAGACGCAGAGGCACCCCTGCAATCCATCCCTCTGTGTGTGAATGAGAAGGGACCTTAGAAAATCCTCCCCCCCCCCAACCCTGGAATCTCTCTGTCCATCCGAGGGTCTCCCTGGTCTGTTGGAAGACTTGCAGGGAAGGAGAACCCCCTTCCTGACCTCTTCAGACCTTCTTTCCTTCCGGCTTCACCTGCTGCGTTGGGCCCTGCCCTCCGGGGCGACCTCCGCCTCCTCTCCTGCCTTTAGATGCCTTTAGAGGTTCGCTCTCCGGCGTCCCTTCCTGACCTAAACTCAGCTGGGCCCTTTAACCTTCACAAGCCGGGCTTCCAGAATTCCTCCCACCATGGTTTGTCTGAACTGGGGTGCCAAGAGCCTCACCTGAACTCCAAGTGGGGGGGTCTAAGAAGGGCAGAGCACGAAGGGAGAGTCGCTCTTTGTTCCCGCATTGCCCATTTGAGCATTTCCCAGTCCTGGCTCACACCAGGGTCCTCCCAGTTGCGCTGCCGTCAGTTGGGTATGTATTCGTGGGGTTCTCAGTCTCCCCCTACCCACCCACCCACTTACCCCGGGCTTCGGCCTGTGGCTCCTGTCTGCAGAGACCCAGCCTGAGCCACTTAGCCATGAAGGGACCTGCTGGGCGCCAACCCTGCTGGATGGCGGGCTGAAGGGTTAGGGCCCTTTCGTCTCCTGCCACCTGCTGCCCCTTTCTGCTGCCCCCCATTGGGAAGTGGGGGAAAGGGGGCTGTTCCTAAGGCAGAGCCGGATCCTCGGGGCTCCTGCCTGACCAGCCTCATGTGGCCCAGAAGGTTGGGGCCACTGAAGAACCAGGGACAGTGGCTGAAGGGAAGCGGTCAAAAGAGGAGGGTAGCGGTCTGGGTGACTGGGGGAGGCCACGCCTTCCCTTCCAGCCGGTGTATTTGTAAGTCCTCAGCTTAAGATTGCAACTGGGATGGGGAACCTAAGTGGATCTTCGTGTGACCAGTCTTGATTTTATGACCATTTGCTGCCACCTTTGAGTGAAACTAGCTGCCCCCATTGACTCGGCTTGTCATCCAGGAAAGCTGCAACCCGCAGTTGCCCCCCCCCCCGCTGCAAACCTCTGCCACCATGTGAGACAATTGCAGAGCATCCGAATTGTGATCACAGGCCTGAACGATTGGTGGTTACTTTACAGATGGGTAATAAGTGGTTTTTTCTGGGGCTGTTGTATTTTTTGTTCGTCATTAAAAAAAACCTGTCGCAACTTGAGGACCACCTGCAGTCTTGGGTCTTGCTGAAGAAGGCTTGGCCAGCAGGAATGGTAACCGAAGGTGCCATCTGTCCTGGGAGGGGCCCTGCGTGGAGGTCTTCCAAATTGGGTGCAGCCAATTGATGAGCCTCTGGTCAGAGAGCTTGGATGTCCCTGTGTGGCTCGTGGTGTTTGTGTGGCTCATGCGTGTTTCATGGAGGTGGGTTTTGCGCACTTGGGTTGGTCTGCCTCGGGCTGCAGGCGGGGCCCTTAGGAGCTCTGGCCTGTCCCCTTGGCCCTCTGGCTGACTGGGGGCTGTTTGCCAAGTGGGACCTAAGCCGGAAGGGAGCCTGGGGGTTGCCTGGGACTGCCTCCCACCTCTCTGGTGGCTCCTCCCCCTCCCCCTCCTCCTCCCCCTCCTCCTCCTCCTCCTCCTCCTCCCAGGCAGCTGTTTTCCAAGCAAAGTCTGCTTCCTTGCTGTTTAAGCCTCAGCTCAGGGCAAGAAATATTTCTTCTCCTGCTCCCTGAAGTAACTTTGAACCATTCTACTTGCCTTCTACGTAGCAGTTCCTTCAGAGACGCCGAGGCACCCGCAACGTCTCCCTGCGGTCGTCCTCTCTGTCCCGCGTTCGTCATAATCCGAGCCTCTGCCTGTTGTTCAGAGGTTTTCCCTGCCTGGAATTGTGCTTGGTTTTTTTGCAACAGGATTTTGGCTCACATTCAGTTTGTGATCCACTGAGACAGTTCGATTCGCTGCATTGATCCCTCCCCTCTCCACCTTCTACGCTCCAGGCTTTGATTTCCCTACGCAGATCCAAGACTTTGCATTTGTTCTTCTTGAGATTCGTCTTGCTGGGCTTGATCAATTGTTCCAGCTCTTCCTGGTTATCAATGGAGATTCTTGGTCAGCCGACTCATGGTTGTCCCGAAGGCAGCTGAATCCGGATACTTTATTCTAAGGAGTTTGCAATTCTGTGTCTCCTGTGCAAATGTAGTAAGTCATATTTCCAAATCCTCTTCCGAGTCATTGATGGAGATCCACAGGCCAACGAGCATCATCTGCAGCTTCGACAAAGCCCAGGACCCGTTTAATAGTAGCACATTTTGCCCTCCTCTTTGACAGCTTTGCTGACGTGACGGTCTCTCTCAGCGTCACCCCCTGCGAAAGGAAAGCGGGTGGGTTAGGGTTATTTTATATTTATTTTATTTATTTTATTTTATTATTTGCCGCCCATCTCTCTGTGAGGAGACTGAGGGGCTTACAAGATGAAAATAAAACTGTGTGTTGGGTGTTGTGTAAAATAACAAACAACAATTGCAATAAAAATACAGATATAACTGAAAGATGGGCGGAAGGGGGCCAGCTGGGGGGGGGGGAGATGAGAGCCGCCATTAGTCGATCAACACCCCCCAAGCCAAGCAATAGAGCCAGGTCTCCAGTCAGGTGGGGGGGGGGGACTTGATCTGATCTCGGGGGGGGGGGCAAGATGTTCCCATTTATTTTTATGAACGCACAACGTGGCACAAATACTCAGAAGCTGCTACGTAATGGACAGGTTCCAATGGACTCCATCGATGAGACCCGCCTGAAGACCAAGATAAGGTTGTCTCTCCTGGGGGGGGCAGCAGCAGCTGGGGGGGGGCAGGACTAAACTGGGGAGGGGAACCGGGGTCCCTTTGGGAAACCTCAACCAAACTGCTTCCCAGCTCTTGTGGCCCAGGAGCTGCTTCCCCTGTCGCTGCCACAAGGGGGCCTCACCCCCAACCCACCCCGGTCTTTGCCACCTGCTGCCTCTGCCTGGGGAGTCTTTTGGCCCTGTTTGTGTGTGTGTGTGTGTGTGTGTGCCTCCTGGGCTTCTCCGCCCTGGAGATTTGGTGTGTTTGTGTGGATGTGGGCACCTGTTTTCTCCTGCTGGGAAAAGGCTGCTGGCGCTGAAGAAACAAGCCCTTGGGTGCCCGGAGGCGCCTGATTGCCAGTCTACACAGGGATAATGTGGCGGCTTTTGAGTGGGGCTGCTTACTGGGGGCTTTGGGGAGGAGGAGGAGGAGGATTCTGGTCCCTGGAGTGGGGAGGCCTCCCTCGTCCTGCCTGGGTGAAAGCTGGTACGCCTGCCGCACACAGGGTGCCCCTTTTCAGAGCTCCCGCCTGACTAGGTGCCGGATGAGCAGCCTGGGCCGCTTCCTCCCGTGGGGTGGATCTAGGGAGACCACCTTGCTCTACTGCCCCCACCCCACTCCGTGCTGACCAACGGTTCCTGCCGTGAGGAGCCCCTGGCTGCCCTCGGCCGATCTGCCCTTATACAGCCATGACTCTTCTTGGCACCTTCCCTGGGACTCTGCTGAGTGAGGAAATCCTGTTTCCTCCCGTGGAAAATGCAGCTCAGAGTCTCTCTGGGGAGTTCTTGCACCCCTCCCTGGAAAGGAATGGAGGCTGTCCGGGGGGGGGGGGGGGGGCAGGGGGCTTGGAGAAAGCTCCTCCCAACAGCTCGGATTGCTATGCCCCTCAGCGCAGCCCCAGGGACCTCAGGCGTGTTTGGGCCAGTAAATCCCCTTGGGTCCCGTCCCCCCCCCCCCCGCCCGCTTTGAGATCCTGAGGACTAGAAGTCTTTTCACCCGATTGCTGGAGAGCCGGGCGGCTGAGGACCCTGCCCTGTGGGCTGCTGCTGCTGCTGCTTCCGCCTCCTCTCCCGGGAGTGGTGGGCCGCTGGAGGGCCGCTTCCACGGGGAAGGGTTGCAGCCAGGCAGGCTTTTCCTGCAAAGGCATTTTTTCTCCTTAAAAGGGAAGGGTTGGCCGGCCAGGAGGGGAAGGAGGAGGCGGCTGTAGCTGGGCCACATCTGGCAGGCCACAGATGACATCGCTGAAGACGGCGGCGGCCTCCGTGCTTGGCCAGGGAGCCTCAGAGGGGCGGCTGTCTTGCAGGATCCTAGGCCGCAGGAGTGAGCGGGGTCCAGGAGGTCATCTAGTCCAACCCCTGCCCAGGACAGGAAGGGGTCCACAGAATACGGAGCTGGCCACCCAGAGGGAACTTCACTGCGGTTTTAGGCAGACTGTTCCTCTGCGGAGTAGCTTGCATCCGACTGGTTCCTCTCCCTTAATTTTATTTACTTACTGAAATAATTTCCCTGGCTGCCCATCTACATCACGATTCAAGGCAACTGTGGGAAAGGAGGGTGCCCATCGCCCAAGTGAACTCGGGTTTCCCAGCCATCCGGCCCCATCGCCGGCAGAGTTGGTCTCGCCTCCTGGTGGCCAAAGGTCCCCCGTCTGGTGGTCCGGCTGCTCTCCGGTCCCCACTCTTGAGCCCTGGCCTTCTTTTCTGCAGGCCAGACCGGCTGCCCCTCCTAACGCTCCTCCTGGGGGGGGGTTTCCTCCTCTGGACCCCCACCGGCTTCGTTTCATCCAACCAGCCTCCAGGAGACCGAAATAGGCACTGCCCCCCCCCCCCCGATCATTTCTGCCTTGCTAGTTGCTGCCTCGCAGGGTCTGCTCCTGTGCAGTTGGGGGGGGGGGGCTCCCTTCTCCCAGGGCAGGTTCCCCGTTGCCTCCGAATGAGGAGCTTGTGCCCGATCAGCCCCAACCTGTTTGATTTGCCCTGACCTTGAAGTCTGTGGAGGCCATTTTGTCCTCTAAGCTGTTTTCTGCAACTCCCAGGCGGCCTTTTCATTCGGCCTCTGGACCCTTTGCAAAGGCACTGACTGGCCCCGTGTGTGTGTAGTGTGTGTGTGTGTGTCCCTGCTCCACCTCCCTGCAGGGATGGAACATTGGCAGGTATTTGGTGGGGGGCGTAGGGTTCAAGCACACGTTGATCCTTTGGACTGCAGCTGTAGCCTGTCTTGATCCCAGCGTACGCAGAATATTGTGCCTGTGGCGTGTTTTACAGAAGGTGGGACAGAGTTGAGTTGTTTAGGTTGAAAAAGAGAAGGTTTAAATTGCAAAGCAGTGGCTGAGGCCTCAGAGGGCCCCATCTGAGCAGCAGTGAAGGTTTTCCGGCCCACCCCTGGGGCTCCTGAGTCGTGGCCAAGCAAGCTCCATGGGGCAAACCCTTGGAGGGGGCTGACCAGTGGCCTGGCAGCCCTCTGCTCCCCCTCCGGCCCCCATGAAGCTGGTCGCCCTCCTCTTGGCTTCTCTCAGTGGTCCAACCCTCCTGGTTCCTCCCGTCCCTCCTTGAGGGGTCCGTCTGCAGCAGCCCTTTGGGGCATCTTCTGCCTCCCCCAGAAGGCCACGCCGGCTGGGAGCCGTCCCCCCCTTGGACCCCCCTCCTTCTCTTGAAAGGCCTCCAGGGCCTCTTTGGAAAAACGGGGCTCCTGGTTGTCAGGATGTGGGTTTGGCTACTGATGCTTTATTTCAGGCTGCTCTGATACCTAAACTGCCCTGGGCTCCCTGCTGACGATGAAGGGCAGCTTCCCCTCCCTGGGTCCCCTGGGGGCTGCCAGAGACACCCCCGCTTCCCTTGTCTGGGCTTGGGGTTGAGGTGCCAGCTTGAGTCAAGCGTTCCCTGGGAGGCCCCCGAGAAGCCCGTATGGAGTTCCCCCCCCTCCCAAAGGCCGTCTTGGTGGCCATTGGGAGCCAGGCGGCTGTGCCAGACTTTGGGCTGGAAGGGGGTTCGGATGTTGCTTCTCCCAATTTGCTGGGGAGGAGACAGCAAGGAGTCCCTCCCCCCTTGGCAGAAGATGCCCCTGCACACCTGGGTGAGAGGAGCAACTGGGCTGCCAGCCCTCAGCGGGGAAAGCGGCTGGCAGATGGTGGCCTCTGTGAGGACCGCAGGTGCACCTCCTTCCCCCGAAGCGGCTTCTGGGATTCGGGGAGGGCAGGTGATGCGCTGCTCCGCCCGGAGGAGGCTTCCCTCCAGGGCTGGTGCTCTGTGCTGGCTGCTTTCCCGAGGTGCCTTCATTGCTGCTGGAACAGCACAGGAGGAGGAGGAGGAGGAACAGGCGCTCCCTGGGCGGCTTCCGGCAGGGCCCTTGGCCATGGATGTGGGGGGCTTGTGGTCGCAGATCCAGCAAAAGCGCTCTCTAATTCCTTCTGGGTACCACTTGTTCCACCATGAGGTGAGCTGGGGGGGGCAGGAGGGCGGGTGGTTGGAGTCAGCCAGCCGGGGAGGAGGGGATGCGTAGTCAGAACTGCCGGCTGTCTCGGGCCTTGCTCCGCCTGTCTTGGGAAGGGCCCCCTCTGGCGTTAATGCCGGTTCTCTGGGCAGAGTGGGCCAGGTGGAGGCCTGACTCCTTACAGCTTGGGACACCCCCCCCCTCACTCTCGCATTACTAGTTGCGGTTTCCCTTTAAGGAGTTCCCCCTTGCTTCCCCCTTGTGGGGGGGTGGGGGGGCTGGATACCCCTGTGGCCTTTCCTGCTTGGGGATCCAGAAAAGAGAATGATGTTGGGGAGCACATGTGCAGTATTCGATCTGGCAGGGAGCGCATGCTGCAAATCTCATCTGCCAGGGGCTGAAAGCTGATGGGTGCCAGGAGGCTTCTCTGCTCTGGCACCAAACCCATGGAAGCCTCCCCCTGTAGTTGGCTTGCTCTGCCCCCATTAATAGCAATAGTACTTAGACTTACGGTATATGTGTGTGTGTGTGTGTGTGTGTGTGTGTATATATATATATATATATATATATATATATATATATATATATATATATATATATATATATATATATATACACACATATATATATATACATATATACATATACACACACACACACACACACATACACACCGCATCACAGTGCTTTACATCCCTCTCTAAGAGCTTTAAAGAGTCAGCATGTTGCCTCCCAACAATCTGGCTCCTCACTTATTGATCTCGGGAGGATGGACGGCTGAGTCAACTTTGAGCTGGTCAGAATCGAACTGTTAAACTGCTGGCAGGCAGCAGAAGTAGCCTGCAGTACTACATTCTATAGTGTTTATATTGTGTATAATTTTAAGGTTTAATAACTCCATATTTCTATAATGATTGTCTTACTTGACTGTCGTATGCCACTCGGTCACTCCTGGCAAGAATCCCGGCTGTGTGTCTGGAGTGGGTGCTCAGAGACAGGAGTGGCTTATGGGAGCCAGGAGGGAAAAGTGGCCGGCTAGGCCAGGGGGGGTTGGGGGCAAACAGGGAGGTCCGGGTGTGGGTGGGAAGCAGACCCATTTGGGGGCCGGGCAGCCTGTGGAAGGGGAGAGGCCATCCCATCCGTCCGAGTGCTGGGCTAGGCACCCATGTCTCAGCCGGGTTGTTCTGTGCCCTTGGCAGGCAGGTGACGGTGCCCGCTTGGCAGAGATGGAGAACGCCCTGACGGCCCGGGATCGGGTTGGAGTGCAGGACTTTGTCTTGCTGGAAAACTTCACCAGCGAAGCCGCTTTCATCGAGAACCTGCGCAGGCGGTTCAAGGAGAACCTCGTCTACGTGAGTGCGGTGTCTGGTTTATTTATTTAAAAAGCCTGATTTTTTATTGATTTGTTTATTCAATTCTACAGCTGCCCATCTCAGTCAATGACTCTGGGCAGCTTAAAATTCAAAAAATACACTGCAATTAAAAATATTACAAACATTTTAAAACACTAAAAACATGCGGGATGAAATATACGTAGGTAGCCGACCGGTGAGCAGTGCAGCCAGCAAAGACATTGGAGGCCCCCATCGGAAGACAGCCGGCTCTTCAGGGCCTTACGGAAGGCTATCTGGGCCCTTTTAATCTCCGAAGGGAGAGGGTTCCACAGAGCGGCCTGACTGGCCTAGTGGGTTGGGGGCTCCTTCCTGGAGCATTGGCAGCCCCCAAATCAAACCTCTCCCATGGGTGTCTGGCGTGGTCTCCTCGCATTGGGGATCAAGGTAAGGGATGCCCGGCTCCAGGGAGCCCCCTTGCTCTGGGTGGCCCGAGGGTTGCTGGGGCTTATTGGCCCTGGGGGTCAGTGGCCCTGGGGGAATCTTCCTGGGCTCGGGCGGGGGGGGGTCTTCTTGGGGAAGGGAGTCCCCTGCAGGTGCTGGATTACAATGGAAGCTGCTGGTGCTGCAGGCCAACCAAAATATCCTTGTGGCGCCCAGATCACGTAAGGAAAGGAGACAGGATTTTGGTCTTCTGGCTAAATTGGGGGGCTGAGGGCCCTCTTGAAAGGAGCCCCACTGAGTCAGGGCACCCGCTGCCCCCTCCTGACGCGCCCCTGGGCTGGCTTCCTCTTCAGACATACATTGGCTCGGTTCTGGTCTCGGTGAACCCCTACAAGGACCTGGAGATCTACAGTAAGCAGCACATGAACCGTTACCGTGGCGTCAGTTTCTACGAAGTCTCTCCTCACCTGTGGGTACCTGAACAGGCGTAATGCTCTCCCCCCTCCCCCCCCCCACTGCGCTGCCAAGGCCAGCTAATGGTGCGGAAGGGCATTTGCACCCCTCGGCCTAGCAGATGAGCCGGAGGGATGGGGAGAAGGGCCCCCCCCCGGGTGCAGAAAGGAGGGCGGGCAGCGCCTGGCAGGTCAAAAAGGCGGGGGAGGGGGGAACGGGTGGGGGGAGTCACAGCAGGGCTCCCATTCCTGCTGCTTCAGCATTGACTTCGCTGGGCTTGACGGGAGCCAAACCCTGCCAGGCTCTCCTGCCAGTCCTGCCCCCCTTTGTGGCAGGAGAGACCTGGGGGTGTTGCTCCTGCCCTTTGGTGAGGGGGGGGGGGAGGGCCTTTGAGCAAGTAGCCCTGGAACTGCAGCCAGAGCCTCTGTGCTCCTGGGGGAGAGCAGAGCAGAGCAAGCAGCCTCTTGTCCTCCCGGCCTCTTCAGCTACGCCATCGCTGACAACTCCTACCGCTCGCTGCGGACGGAGAGGAAGGACCAGTGCATCCTCATCTCGGGGGAGAGCGGGGCGGGCAAGACGGAGGCCACCAAGAAGATCCTGCAGTACTACGCGGTCACCTGCCCTGCGAGCGAGCAGGTGGAGACGGTGAAGGACAGGCTGCTGCAGTCCAACCCGGTCCTTGAGGTACCCCTCGCGGCTCACTGAAGAATGGGGGTGCTGGCCTTGCTTTGGGGCCCCCGAGGAGGTCATGGCCAGCCTAAATCTTGGCCTCTTCGGTGGCATGTGCAGGGTAGGAGTTCGCAGCCCCTGAGCACTCAAGGAAGCACTTCTTGGCACGAAGCAGGGGGCTTCTTCGGAGGGCCCCCCTGCTTGCTTGGAGGGAACTGTGGCCCTTCTCCTCCCGGCCTTGAGGCTGGGGGCCTCCAGCGTGAATAAGGGCTTTGTCCTCGCCTCCCCCGCCTGCAGCCCCTTCCCCCTTCCAGGGAGGCAGGCAGCATGGAGTGCAGGGGCTTCTGGCCGGGAGGAGAGCCTGGGCCTGAGGGGGGACAGGGGAGCCGCAAGATAGCCCCCCTCTCTGCTTTCTCTGCTTCCTGCTCTGACCAGGCCTTTGGGAACGCCAAGACTCTGCGCAATGACAACTCCAGCCGCTTTGGGAAATACATGGACGTCCAGTTCGATTACAAGGTGCCCGAGTGGATGGACAGCCAGGAAGGGGGGAGGGAAATCCGGCCTTTGCTCGGGGGCGGGGGGGGGAATGTGCCCACCGATTCCGGTTCCCATCCCTGAAGGGCTCCCCTCCTGCTGCCGCCGATTTGGCTGACGGGGGGGTGCCTGCAGCTCCATCCTTGGGGCCTCTCGCCAGCAGCACCCAAGCCTTCTCTTGTGTTGCCTAGGGGGCTCCCATCGGGGGCCACATCCTGAACTACCTCTTGGAGAAGTCGCGGGTAGTGCACCAGAATCACGGCGAGAGGAACTTCCACATCTTCTACCAGCTCTTGGAGGGGGGGGAGGAAGACCTGCTGCGGAGGCTGGGGCTGGAGAAGAGCCCCCACCAGTACCAGTTTCTGGTGAAGGTAAAGGCAGCCCTGATTGGTTGGTGGAGGGCCCTGCAGCTCTCAGCCGCCTCAAAGCACTTTGGTGCCGATCACGGAGGCTCCCGTGGGAATGTGCTTAGCGGGTCTCCTGGTCTCGCCTTGCTTGTCCAACCTGCGGCCACCCACGTATCGGGGATGGGGAAGCGGGGATCTGTTCTTCAGGGAGCCCGTTCTGCCCCCTTTGCACACAGGGCCAGTGTGCCAAGGTCGCCTCCATCAACGACAAGAGCGACTGGAAGGTGGTGCGCAGGGCGCTGTCCGTCATCAACTTCAGCGACAGTGAAGTCGAGGTGAGAGGCCCTCCCCCCCTCCCCCCTCCCTCCGGGGAGAGAAGCCTTTCCCAGGGACACCCCTGCCACAGGGCCTGGTTCACAAGGCCTCTTCCTTTCCCAGGACCTGCTGAGCATCATTGCAAGCGTGTTGCACCTGGGGAATGTGCAGTTTACAACTGACGAACACGGCAGTGCTCAAGTGACCACGGAGAACCAGATCAAATACTTGGCCAGGGTGAGTGACGGGATCTGCTCCAGACCTCCATTTTATCCACGATCCATTACAGGGGAAGCGAAATGGACCAACCGGCTTTGGAGGCGCTTTCAAATATGCTTTGAAATTCCTCAGAAATGTTCCCTGAGGCTGTCCGTGGTTCAGCCGAGGTTGGCTTAGGAGGCAAGTGCTGGTCGCCCGTGATCAGCCAGCGCTGCCCTTCGTCTGCCCACCCCCTGCAGAGGGCCGGCTGTGCTCTCCTGCCAGGAAGGTGGACCCAAAGGGAGGCGAGGCAGGTGCAGGAGAAAGAGTGGGTGGGTGGCCAGGTTGCCCCGGGAGCAGCCCCCCCCTTCCTGTTCCCTTCTCTGCCCCAAACTCAGCCCTGCTCCCCGGGCGTAGGAGGGACCGTCCGGGACTCTCACGCGTTCTCTTTTCCTTGGTTCGAAGCTCCTGGGCCTGGAGAACTCGGTGCTGCAGGAAGCCCTGACCCACAAGAAGATCATTGCGAAGGGAGAACAGGTGAGAGGAGAGTTGCCGGCAGGACGATTCGGGGCGGTGGGGTGGCCTGGCGACCCCCTGGCAGCCGCCTGTAAGTCCCGAGGGGCTTGGTCCTCGCAGTGAGGCTCAGCTGGAGACGCCTCTCCTTCTCCCCTGCAGCTGGTCAGCCCTCTCAGCCTGGAACAGGCCTCCTATGCTCGTGACGCTCTGGCCAAGGCCGTCTATGGGCGCACCTTCTCCTGGCTGGTGGGGAAGATTAACAAGTCCTTGGCTTACAAGGTGAGTTGGCCTCAGGCGCCCCAGTGGCGGCCTCCGCAGGGGACTCGTTCGGGCCCAAACAGCGCCTGCGGGTTCCCCACAAGGGGGCTCTTGTCTTGGGACTTCTCCCCCATGGCCGAGGCTCGCCCGTTGTTGGTTCTGAACTCGGAGAGGAGATGTGAAACGGGGGTTGTGTTTTAGCATCCCCATGAAGCAGCCAAATGTCCCGGGCAGGAAATGGGGTGCCCCTCCAGCGGCACAGGGCCGGCCCAGAGGGCGCCTCCAGAGGAGGAGCTGCACTGCCTCCGTCGGGTAGGCGGCCCAGGGCTGCTTGGGAGGGGTGCCCGTTGTCTGGTGCAGGAGAAGCTGGTGCTGCCACTGCCACCCAGCCAAAAGGACTCACCTGTGAGGAACTCACCTGCCCGCCAGAGTTGGTTAGTAGAGCGGGAGGGCTGAGCCAGGCGCCCCCCGAGGAGGAGGAGCTTAGATGGAGACCCTTATTCGGCAAGAGCCCCTTTTGCCAGAAGGGGAAGATTGATGGTGGGCAGCCAGTGGAAGGCCGCCCTGACGCAGCCCCCCCCCCCAGGGAGCCGTGGGCTGGTCAGGAAGGGCCCTGGGGTGCAGAAACCCAACGGGAATTTGAAAAACGTCTTCGGCACGCTGGGAATGTTTCTGAAATGCAGATCCCCTTTCTTGGGGTGCGGAGGGGCTTTTCAGTGACTTACAGGTGAGCCCGCAAAGGGGTTTCTTAGGCAGCTCCCACTCTGGAGGACACTCCCCCTTCCCTGGGCACTCCCTCGGTTACTCTGTCCCCCTGGGGAGCAGGCCCGCCCCCCCGCGACAAAACAAAGATGCCTGCCGGGTGTGTTTTGCACGGCCGCAGCTGTGCCAGAAAGAGCTGCAGAGAGCAGCTGGGAGGGCCCCGGCGTTGCTTTGGCTCTGCCTGGGAGGCGAGTGGTGATTAGCGAGTCTTCTACGGGCCTCCTTTGCTGCCATCGTTTGCTGTGGCCAGTTTCAGTTTTCTTTATATGCAGGTTTTAATGGGAAGATGCATTTATTTAAGTAGCAAGAACAATAAAGAAGCAGACGTCCAAACCACAGAACCCCCCCCAAAGGATTGGGTAAAGAAGATGAATCATTTAAGGCGCTGGGCTACAGGACAGGAGACTGTGAGATCTAGTCCCGCCTTAGGCTGAAATGTTCGAAGCCTCGATTGTAATTGTGCATCCTGCGTATACAGCGAAATTGGGGTCAGGAGCCGCTGGGTGGCCTTAGGCCAGTCGTCTCGTCTCAGTCCCAGAGAGAAGGCAAGCGCCTTCTGAAGGACTTGGCCAAGTAACTGCCCAGACTTGTCCAAGCAGCCTCCAGGAGGGAACATTGACTCAAGGGCACACACACACACACAGACAGACAGACAGACAGACAGACACGCACACACGCATACACACACAGAGAGAGAGAAGAGAAACGAAGCGCAGAGGCTTCTCCCATTGTTTGAGCTCCCTTTGGGGCTCCCTGGAGGAGCCCTTCCCGTGCCAGAGGCTCACCAGTTCCGGAAATGCAGGTTCTCGGGCAAAGCCGCCGGCTGCTGTTGTCTCTCTCTCTCCGGAGGCTGCTCTCCCCTGGTGCTGCCCTTCTTCCTCCAGGGAGCTTGTGTTTTCCTTCTTTTCATCAGAGCAAACTCCTTTTTTTTTTAAATATAATTTTTTAAAATTTTTTGTTACATAGACAACACACACACACAACAATGAAAAAACAAAAACAAAAAAGAAAGAAAAAAAAAGAAAAAAAAACCATCATCACATCCAGCCTGTCGTTTGGTTCCAGGTGTTTTAACATTTATCATTCTTATACATTTATTATTTCATTTAATAGGTTATATAATTTAGTATCATTTCTTATTCCCCTACCTGTGGCAATCCATCCCAACTATATTCCCCCCCCCCACACACTTTGTATCTCTCTGTTATATGTATATTTAATACACACAACAATAATAAAAAAACACACACACACAAAAGAAAAAAAACACAAAAAGAAAAAAAAAACCATCATCACATCCAGCCTGTCGTTTGGTTACAGGTGTTTTAACATTTATCATTCTTATACATTTATTATTTCATTTAATAGGTTATAATTTAGTATCATTTCTTATTCCCCTACCTGTGTTAATCTATCCCAACTATATTTCCCCCCCACACAGACACCCCGTATCTCTCTGTTATATATATATATTTAATACACACAACAATAATAATAAAAACACACACACACACACAAAAGAAAAAAAAAGCATCATCACATCCAGCCTGTTGTTTGGTTACAGGTGTTTTGACATCCACATCCTCGAATAACATTTACCATCTCAGACTTTTCATCTAGTATAACTAAATGCCTCACTTTCATTCTACAATATATATTCAGTTACCATTAGTATTATTTTTCCCCCAGAAAATATACTTATGTTCGTTATTATCCTTGTACTTCATACTTTCAAACGGAGGTCTTTTTCCTTCATTTTTCAACAAAACGTCCTAAATAGTCACTACATATATGTACCAGTTTTCAATTATTCCCTTATTAAAATTATTTATCAGCAACAGGATATCATTATAATAATATTCTTAACATTATACCTTATATCACCAGGCCTCTATCAGAGCAAACTCTTAGTGGGCTGCCATTCTGGGGCTGCATCAGGCAAGACACGATGGGTATTTTGCAATGGATTCCCCTCTGCTGAGGCTGTCATTTTGGCACAAAATCCGGCATGGAAAGCGAAATGCCAGCCTCTGCTGTGTTGCTGCAAGCCCCCCCCCAGCCTTTTCTCCCCTCCCTGCCTTTGGCTGTGACCGGCTCTCCGGGTGGCGGCCTAGGACGGGCGTAGCAAAGGCTTTCCCCCTCCTGGCCAGGAGCGCTGCGGTTCAGGGAGGGGAAGCGGCTTCCCAGGGGTCTCTGGCAGCCCAGGAGCCCAAGCGGTGGGTGGGAGAGGGGCTGCTAGGCACCTGCTGCCTAAAGGGATATTATTTTCCACCTGGGCTTTTCTCTCACGGCTTTTATGTATTGTTTTGACTTCTTTTCTTTCGGCCTTGCTTTAACAGTGTTGCTTGATGACAGCCATTTGGTGGTTTTATCACCCCTTCTGCCTTGCTGACTGCAAGTCTAAACTATTGTCAAACTATTGTCAATTCCTGGGACAAACCTCTCCAGAAATGCCGGTTCCGGTCTGACTCAGCCGGGTTAAGTGCAGGGCCAGTGGCTCCCTTGGGGCCTCCTCAGGAGGCAACTGGACTTCCTTATTTTGCTTCTCATCCAAGGAGCTTCTTCAACTCTCGCCCAGTCAGAGCTGAGGAAGCTTCCTGGATGGGAAGCGAAGCGTCTTCAGAGAAAAAGAAGGAAGTCCAGTTGCCTCCTGGAAAAAAGAAAAGCCCCTTTGGGACAACCTCGATGGCGGAGGCTCTCCGGGGACCCTCTTGGGCTAACGGGAGGAGCAGCATCCGCTGGGCAGCTGCAGTCATATATCTGGGGAAAGCGTGGGACGAGCGAGGGTCGCCCTGGGGCTCGGGCAGGGTCCTCCACGCTGGCCTGGGCAGCCCCCCTTTGAAAAAGGCACTCGGGCTGCCTGTGCTGGTCAGGAAGGCCGGAGGAATCGGAGAGTTGCCAGGCTTGCCTGGGGATCGGTGGGGGCTCCGACTGCGGGCATCACCGGCATGCCTGGCACAGCAGGTGTTGCCTGCTGGCGTGATTGAACTGGAGGAGGCCCCCGCAGTCGCAGACCAGACTTGAAAGGGAGGAGGGGCCGCTTTTCCTCTCTGGGGTCTCCGGAAGGGCAGAGCGGTGGGGCTCCCATCCTTGTTCTCCCTCTTCTTTCCCAGGAGACGGAGGGCCTGGGCTGGAGGAAGAGCTCCACTGTGCTGGGACTGCTGGATATTTACGGATTCGAGGTTTTCCAGCACAACTGGTGCGTTTCTGGGCCCCTTGGGCGTCCCCTTTAGCTGGGAACCCTTTGGCAGGTGGATGGGCAGCCCTTCCAAGGCAATGTGCCTGACGTGCCAGGGTTGCTCTCGCCCTCCGCCCGGGCTCCCTAGCAGCTTTGCAGAGCCCACAGGACCCCCCTCCCCCCCCTTTGGGCTTTGGGGGAAGCCTTTCCAAGGACCTTGTGCTGCACAAGGGGTTTGCAGAGCCGGCCTGATGGGTGCTGGCCACTCTGCCGCTTTGGTATCTGTGTGTGCGTGCGTGCGTGTGTGTGTGTGTGTGTGTGTGTGTGTGTGTGTGTGTGTAAGAGGGTGTGGGTGACTGGGAGTTCTCTGGATCAGCCCCCCCAAAACGCCCCCTGCTTCCTTGCAGCTTTGAGCAATTCTGCATCAATTACTGCAATGAGAAGCTGCAGCAGCTGTTCATAGAGCTCACCCTGAAGTCTGAGCAAGAGGAGTACGAAGCCGAGGGCATCGCGGTAAGAGCCCCCTCCCCTCCCGCGGTGACCCCCAGGTGGGAGAGCCTGGCGGGAGAGCCCAGCTCCCCTCGCTTTGGAGGCCAAGGGTGGTTGGTGCTTGGAAAGGGGTGGAGGATGGGGGAGTTCAGGTGGGCTGAATCGGACCTGTCTTTGTGGAAGGGCAGTGGGAGCCAGTTCAGTACTTCAACAACAAGATCATCTGCGACTTGGTGGAAGAAAAGTTTAAAGGCATAATTTCCATTCTGGTAAGTCCTCCTCCAAGGAACCCCAGGGCAGCCGGAGAGCCCCAGGCAGCCCGGCGTGGTGGGGGGAGCGTGGCTTTCCCCTGGGTCCCTTCCAACTCTGTTAACCTGTGCGCCTTCTGCCCCCCGGGCCTTTCCACCTGCCCCACAGAGGGCTGAGAGTTGACCCATCAAGCACCAGGTCCACCTCTTAAGAGTCTGTGCTGATGGCCATTTCGAGCTGTGGGCCACACTTGTGGGGAGCTGACCCCCTTCTGGCCTTCTGCCAACATGGGCTGCTCACACGTAAAGCAGCCCAGGGGAGGCACCCTGACCCCCCCCTCCTGCCCCCCTCCCCCCCCTTGGCTTCCCCTGCAGGATGAGGAGTGCCTGCGGCCTGGGGACGCCACAGATACGACCTTTCTGGAGAAGCTGGAGGAGACCATTAAGAGCCACCCCCATTTCCTCACGTGAGTTCAGAAGAGATCCCCCCCCCCCCCGGCAGGAAGAGGAGGGGGGGCGCAGTTTCAAACCACGGGCGGCTCTTTCGCCAGTTGGGCTTTGATTTCAATATTATAGCTGCCCGTCTCGCATACGACATGGACAGCTTACAAATTCAAACACGAACAACACAATTTAAAAAAGAAAAAAAAATAGCCCTAGGAGCTTGAAAAGATTGAAGTTCAAAACCATGCGACCCCCCCTCTGTGGGAGGGGGTCCATTCAGGAAGGGTTTTATAGGCTCCGCAACACACACACACACCCCGTCTGACCCCCCCCCTGCCCCCAGGCCAGCTCCTCAGGTCTGCCTTCTTGTAAGCGTAGGCACCCCGGGGGGTGGGGGTGGGGTGGGGGGCTTGCTATGGTGTGTCCTGCAGAAGGCCCCTCCCCAAAGAAGTAGGAAAACCCAAAGGTTTTGGCATTAAGAGGAGCCTGACGATTAGAATAACTAACCAGTGGGACACAGCCAGAGGTTGTGAGTGCTCCAATACAGGAAGTTTTTAAGGCAAGATTGGACAAGCGTTTGTCTGAAATGGTATAGGGTTTCCTGCCTTAGCAGGGGGTTGGACTAGAAGACCTCCAAGGTCCCTTCCAATTCTATTATTCCGTTACCCTATTGTTGACCCCCCCCTCCCCTTTTCCCACGGGGTTTCCTTCATCCTCCCATAGTCCTTGGCTGAAACGGTCTGGCCAAGCTGTGGGCTGAGCCTCTGCCGTGCTTTCCCCACAGCCACAAGCTGGCCGATGCCAAGACCCGGAAGTCGTTGGGGCGGGAAGAGTTCCGCCTGCTGCACTACGCCGGGGAAGTCACCTACAGCGTGGCAGGTCAGCCTTCCTGCAGCCGCGCAGGGCCCCGCTCCCCTCCTCCTCCTCCTCCTCCTCCCCGCCCGGCCCCTGCCCAAGGGGTCCTCCTGCTGCTCACCTCGTGGGTTTCTGGTCTCCTCCCCCAGGTTTCTTGGATAAGAACAACGACCTGCTCTTCCGGAACCTCAAGGAGGTGAGCCTGGGGAAGTGCTCTGGCCAAGGGGGGTTGGGGGGCTCCCCACAACCCCCCCGGAAGATGCAGTGATCTCCCACGATCTCCTTTGCTGCCCTTGCAGGCCATGTGCGACTCAGAGAACCCCATCATCACCCAGTGCTTTGACAGGACGGAGCTGACCGACAAGAAGAGGCCTGAGACGGTAAGGCCTGGCGGAGGGGCCCCACATCCCCCCTGCCCTCCCCCTCTGTCAGGCCCTCAACCAACCTCTTTGGCTGCCTTTCAGGCCGTCACCCAGTTTAAGAACAGCCTCTTGAAGCTGATGGAGATCCTCATGTCCAAGGAGCCCTCCTACGTCCGTTGCATCAAGCCGAATCATGCCAAGCAGGCCGGTAGGTGCGGGGGGGGGTGTCAGCAGGGGCCCCCAACCCTCCCTCCCCACACCCACTGCTCTGGGAGCCCAGGCTGAGGACGGCCACCCTCATGGGGAGAAGGACTGCCGCTGGCATCCCTGCCTGCTTTTCCTCTTCGTCAGGCACGACGGTGGCCGCTCCCTCAAGGGCTCTTGGCCCACCGGGGCCCTGAAGCACGGCTGGAGTTGCGGCTTGGCTGCCCAGCCCTCTGCTCTCAGCTGGTTGGGGGGGGGGGGAGAAGGACGGCTGTCTGTCTGGAACTGGCTCTGGACCCCAAGGACGATTCCATTTTTCCCCAGGCAATTTTGACGAAGTTTTGATTCGGCACCAAGTGAAATACTTGGGCTTGATGGAGAACCTGAGAGTGCGCAGGGCTGGTTTTGCATATCGGCGGAAATACGAGGTTTTTCTGCAAAGGTACAGCGCTAAGACAGGTGCCCGGGCTGTGCTTCCAGGGTATTTAGTGGGTGGGTACAGTGAAGAATAAAGAGCTCTCCATTGGCTGCCCAGTCTCTGCCCTGGCATCTCTCCCACCCTTGCGCCCAAGGTGCCAACCCAGGCCTCCTCTGAGGCTGCCCAGCCACGTCCAATGGCCGTCTTAGCAGCAGGCCTTTTGAGGGCGTCCTTTCCCTCTCCTTCCCTCTCCGGCCAGGTACAAATCTCTGTGTCCTGAGACGTGGCCCACCTGGAACGGGAGGCCTCAGGACGGAGTGGCCGTCCTCCTGAAACACCTGGGCTTCAAGCAGGAGGAGTACAAGCTGGGCAGGTAACAGTTTGGCAAGGGGAGTTGCTCTCAACCTGCGGAAGCAAAAGGGGGGTCTCTTCTCTCTTTCACAGACGTCTTTATTTCCAGGACAAAAATATTTATTCGTTTTCCTAAAACTCTGTTTGCGACAGAAGAAGCCCTGGAAGTTCGCAAGCAAAGCCTCGGTAGGTCTGCTGGGCATTTTTAAGTAAGTCAAGCTGACCCAACCTGCCTTTCTGCCTGGCTTAACCCCCATCTTTCCTCCTCCCCAATTTAAGCCACAAAAATCCAAGCTGCTTGGCGAGGCTTCTATCGGCGAAAGAAGTACCTTCAAATGAAGCATTCAGGTAGGAAGGCGGCCCTTCAAATAACTTTTGGGGCCCAGTGTAACCGGATGGCTTTGCCCTGGAAGGGGCAGCCAGACTGGGCCTCGTGAGTTCTCCCCACGGATGGGCCACGGGGGGGCGGGGGCTGCTTTGAGACCCCGGGGGGAACCAGAAGCAGGTGCAGGGGGCTCTGGGCGCTGAGCCCTTGAGGTCTCTTCCTTCCTGCAGCGGTCACTATCCAGGCCTGGTGGCGTGGTACTCTGGGACGCCGGAAGGCTGCCAAGAAGAAGTGGGCAGTGGAGATAATCCGGCGGTATGTGAAAGCCGTGGTTTTGCTGCAGGAGTGGGCTCTCTTTCGGGTCCCGGAGACCCTGCCCACTTGAAGGAAGGGTTGGGGGAGGCAGAATCCTGGAGTGGGGGCCTTGAGCGAGTTTTCTCATTCTGGATGGCCCATCTCTCTCCAAGAGGAACTCTGGGTGGTGGTGAGAGGGACTCCTTCCCACTCGTGACCCATCGGGGCTGATTGCTGGGCGGAGGGGTTGGTGGGGGAGAAGGAGGAGCAGGGGGCAGTGGGGCTGTTTATGCACCTGCCTGGGCTGCGGCCTTTTCCCCAGAGACCCCGCGTTGGCTGCATTCGCTGTTCCTTCTGCCCGAGACCCCTGGACTGGTCCCCTGGCACGCGAAGCCGGGGTTCCTGGAGTGTGTGTGTGTGTGGTGGCGGTGGTGGTGGGGGGAGCAGCAGCCTTCTTGAGCAAGGCTCCCCCCACCAACAGGTTCATCAAAGGTTTCATTTACCGAAATTGCTCCCGCTGCCCTGAGAACGAATACTTCCTGGACTACATCCGTTACTCTTTCATGATGAGCCTGAAGCGCAACCTGCCAAAGACTGTCCTAGACAAGTCCTGGCCGGTGCCGCCGCCTTCCCTGCGAGAGGTAGGTGCCCAGCTGCGTGAAGGGACGAGAGGGAAAGGAGGCCTCGCAGCCTGAGGGAGCGTTGTCCCAGAAGTCCTGCTGGGTCAGAATGATGGTGGCTTCAGGAGCTTTTTCCTCTGAGTGACAAGCCAACCATGATAAACTGCATTTAAGGCATGGACTGCAGCGGTGATGGTATCTTTGGCAGAGTAAAAGATGCCAATCCGGTGTCTTTCGCCCACGAAGCCTACTGCTCCTGTGTGCGTGTGCTCACCCAGGTGGAGCCCCTCCCTGTCCCCAGCCACGGCCCCTCGGTGGTCCTGCCTCAACGGCCCCTCACTGCTGCTTCTTCTTCTTCTTCTTCTCCAGGCGTCCCAGCTCTTGAGGGAGCTCTGCATGCAGAACCTGGTTTGGAGCTACTGCAAAAGAATCAGCCCCGAATGGAAAATGCAGGTGGGGGGCCGTGAGGCTTTCCCTCGGGACCAGGTTGGGCGGGGGGGGGGGGGAGGAGGGTAGAGGGGCCTCAGCTGTGCACTGAGTTTCATGGATGGTTACTGGGATTCTTGAACCCTGATGGCAGCCGAGGGTCTCCCCTGAAGGCACCCAGGGCCAGTCAGGAATCTCCGAAGAGAATAACAGAACGACAGAGTTGGGAAGGACCTTGGAAGTCCTCTATGCCAACACCTGCCCAAGGAGGAGACTTGAGGTCATTCTGGACAAACGGCTCTCCAGTCTTTTCTTAAGAACCTCCAGTGATGGAAGCACCCAGAACCTCTGGAGGGAAGTCCTTCCGCTGATGGATTCTTCTCCCTGTCAGGAAATTCCTCCTTAGTTCTAGGTTGGATCCCTCCTTGATAAGCTTCTATCTTGTCTTGCCCTCAGGTGCCTTGGAGAATAGCTTGACCCCTTCTTCTTTGTGGCAGCCTCTCAAATACTGGAAGATGCTATCATGTCATCCCTAATCCTTCTCTCCTTTAGACTAGATATCCTGCCAACTTCTTCATATTGTTTTAACCTCCTTAATCATCTTTTTTTAATAAAAAGTTTTTTATTTTTAGTTTTCAAAACAGACACAACACAAAAAATCCTCTTTCTTTACATACTGTAGAAAGTGTATCAGTTGGTTACAAAGTTTTTTCGTGCGTTTCTTTCAGAGTCACCCATGATTCATATTAATTCTAGTATTTTAAATCAAATATATTTGTACATATTACCATCATCCTATCCCCATTCTCGTTTGACTATAATTGTTTAAACGTCCTTCATCATAAAACATACCAAAACTCCAGACATAACCACATACTGGCATCTCGTCTGCTATTTCTATTATCCCAATAACCCTGTTCCTTATGGCCTTTTCTAGCTAAACATCAATAACATTTAGTAACAAAGATTTCTAATCTTCCTTTCCAAATCACTGTTTACAATTTACATCCAATTTCCCCATGTTGTACCCATACCTATATATATACATTGTTATCATTATCCCTCCTTTATTTGACTCTATCCATTATCATAATTTAGTTCTTTTTTATTAATCTTTATGTGTAACCAAACCATTTCTCACCTTCCTTTCATAGGTACCATTCAATATTCATATCCAATTACTACTTGTTATACCAATACATATGTATACATTGTTATCATTTTCAATTGTTTATTTAACCATATCTATTGTCACTCAATTTCACTAGGTCCAACTAGTTTTGGTTTAAACACTTTCATCTATCAGCCTGTATCTCTTTCCAGTAGCGAAACAGTCTCATCTCTTCTGCCATTTGTGGCATCAGTCCTCTAATCATCTCCTTAATCAAGTTTGTATGGACTCTTCTTTGCAACTCCTTGTTTATTGATTCTCTCATGTAATTTCGATGCCCTTCTTCTTTTTCCTTAATCAGCTTGTCTTTAATTGTCAGTGTTGTTATCGATGGTGTTACTAATAAAATTTCTCCCTTTAAATCCACAAGTTCTTTTATTTTTTCTTCTTCTGTGTCTTGCCAACTAGGGTAGGGTTCCCATCCATCTGGTTCCCCTTTCCATATTCCACTTTTTCCATTTCCAGACAGAAACCATTCACCATAGATGCCAGCAAATTTGATTTCTTTGTAGTCATTTTTCTCTTTATTGCTTGGGACTACTCTCTATTTTTCCCATTTGATAAGCGTCTCCATCCTTTTCATCATATTTTTCTGTTAGGTGCTCTAATTTTTCAAACGTTTTCTCAAATGTATTTGATAATTTCTGTATTACAAATATTATCTCTTGCAAGCTGACAGTTTCTTTCTGTTTTTGGAAATAAGCCATTGTTTCCAGCTGTTAAAACACTGCTGCTCTGACTTGGAAGATTTTTACAAGGTTACACCTAGGTTCACCATGAGATCTCTGGTTAAGGATATACTTCAAAGGAACATTTGTATAAACAAATGGTGCTTTACTTCTTATCACTTTCTATAAACAGTGAGACTTTAAAGTTCCAGACCAGAGTAGTTAGTAGTGAAAGTAAAAATATTTTGTTTTCAATACTCAAGTCTCCAGTGTTCGAGTAGCAGTTATCTCTCCTTTTGTTGTTACAATTGTTGGAATTCTTTGTTCTTTTTGTATCTTTTAATATTCCAAGTTTTTAAAAAAAGTCAAATTCTTACATGAAATAGAGAAGAAAGAGTAAAAGACACATGTAGTGACGAATAAGGAGAAGTTTAAGGTTATGAAAGTAATAGTAAAAATTTTAGAAAAAGAAAACTTGATCCATTCATTTCAAATGGTTAGCATAAATTCAATCCATGAAAATAACGTTTAAAAATTAAGATAACACACTGACCAAAACCACCCAAAGTTTAATTCCGCCGCTTATTTCTTTTATTCTTAGATTTAAATTAGCTTTAAGTTTTTTATAGGCAGGCTCTTTTAAAACGGGTAAAAATTCCTCACCAGCTGTAAACACTTTCTCTTCCATTTCCTTCCATTTTGGTGCCATCCCTACTTCATCGGCCTTGGGGCTGAGAGACCTTCTTCTGCATCAATCAGGGACTTTGCGATGTCTCTGTGATCAGCAGAACATAGTCTTCCTGTTCACCGCCTCTCCAGGACGGTTTAGGTCCGATTGGACCACCCAGCAAGAAAAGTATTGGCGGCGATCTTGGAGCATCGAGATCGGGCGACCATTTCGTGGCGACATAGGCTCCTCCTCCACCTCCTTAATCATCTTTATTGCTCTTCTCTCTTCCTAGAGTTTCTCAATATCTTTTTTGTATCATGGTGACCAAAATCAGATGCGGGATTCCTACTAAAGCAGTATATAGCAGTACCAATACTTCATGTGAGCTTGATAATGTCCCTTTATTGATGCAACCTAGGCCTGCACTGGCTTTTTTGCAGCTGTAGCATACTGCTGGCTCCCACTTACATGGTTGTCCACTAGGAGATCTAGAACCTTCTCGGAGTTTCTGCTGTTGAGTCAGGTACCACCTATACTATGCCTGTGCATTTGGTTTTCCTTGTCCAAGTGTAAAACCTTACTTTTCTCATCACTGAATTGCGTTTTGCTTGATAGGACCCGATGTTTAAGTCTGCCTAGATCATGGGTGTCAAACTGAATTTTATTGAGGGAGGCATCAGGGCTGTGGTTGAGCGTGGCCAACTGGGTGGGAGTGGTCAGTTTGACTCCACTCACTGGGTGTCGCTGACTGGGTGGGCGAGGTCAGCTTGACCCCACTCCCCGAACTGCTAGCATTTTTCCTATTTGCGTTGGGTAGACTGGGCCGAAGCAACGCAGGTAGACCAGGCCGAAGTGACATGGGCCGCCCGCCCACAGGCCAGATCCGCCCACATCACAGGCAGGATGCTGGCTGTTGGCCTTGCGTTTGACACCCCTGGCCTAGATCCTTCTGAATCTTCAGCCTATCTTCTAAAGCAGTGGGCCCCCAATCTTTTGGGCACCAGGGACTGGTTCTATGGTGAGAAGGTTTTCCTTAGACTGGAGGGGCCCTGTGCCAGTCCACGGACTGTGAGCTGGGGACCCCTGTTCTAAAGTATTGAGTATTCCTCCTGGCTTGGTGTCATCTGCAAATATGATGAGTTCCTCCTGTATCCCCTCATCTAAATCGTTTAAGAAGATGTTGGAGTACTGGGCCCAAGACAGAACTTTAGCCTATCCCTCTGCCTACTTCTCTCCTTTTAGAGGTAGTTCTGTCTGATTGGTCAGATGGTTACGAATCCATCTGATGATGATGATGCTTACCCACCTTATTCTGTCTTACCCAGGAATAAATTGTGGTCTACTTCGTGAAATGCCTTACTGAAGTCCAAGTCAATTATATCCATAGTACCTCACTAGTCCACTAATTTAGTCACTTTGTCAAAAAATGCAATCAGATTTGTTTGCAGGTTTTCTTTTTGATGATCTTTTCCAGGATCTTTCTAGGTGTTGATGTCAGGCTGTAGTTACCTGTATTCATTTCCCCCCTTTTTTTGAAGATGGGAACCACATCAGCTCCTTTCCAGTCCTCTGGCAGTTCCCCAGTGCTCCAGGACCTTTGAAAGAGATTGTTTAGTGGTTCCATGATCACATCCTTCAGAGCTCTGGGGTATAACCTATCTGGTCCTGGTGATTTGAACTTGTCCAGAGTGGATACATGTTTTCTTACCAATTTTTCTTGCCTATTCTGACTTGTATTTCTAGTCTGGCTATCACGCTATTTCTTTTGGAAAGTTGGACTATTTTTGCCTTTTGTGTAAAGACAGATGCAAAGAATGAACTAAACAGCTCTGCTTTCCCCCACTACTGTTACCTCCTTGCCATTGGGGGACCAATTGTTTCCTTAAAGTTTTTCTTATTTTTCACATGTTGAAAGAAACAGTTTTAAAATTATTTTTTTACATTTGTTGCAAGTTCATTCTGAGCCTTAGATTTCCTGTCTTCATATTTCCAGATTCAGACTATATGTTGGTATTCTGCCTTAGTTATGTGCTCCTTTTCCATTTTTTATACTTATCCTTTTGGTCTTTGTGTTTATCAGATAATTCTTTGTGTAGCCATGCTGGTTTCTTCTGGGAACTCATTCTTCTTTTTCAGTGGTATTGTGCTGGACTAGGCTTTTATAATCTCTCTTTTGAGAATTACCCAAGTTTTTCCTAACCCTGGTTCTTTTGTCTTTATCTAATCCCCCTGCAGCTGGAGCAGAAAGTGGTGGCCAGTGAGATATTTAAGGGGAAAAAGGACAATTACCCCCAAAGTGTTCCTAGGCTTTTCCTCAATACTCGTCTTGGTAAGTATTGTTTAATCTGGCCAAATGTCACTTTTCTAGTAAGTCACTCCTAACTTCTTTTTTCTTTCTTTCCCTTTTTTCCTTGGGTGGGGGATGACAGGTAATGAAGAGATAAATGCCAAAATCCTTCAGGTGCTGGGGAATGAGGCGCTTAAGGTGAGTGTCCACTCTTTCCTTCCCTCTCATCAGTGGGGAGGGGGACAGGATGCTGCAAGGCCTTTGCCAGCACAGTTTCTGCCGGGGTTCAGTATGTATCTAGCGTGACTTTCTTGGACAAGCAAGAGAGACCAAAGGTCCAGAAAAAAACAATCCTATTAAGTTTGTATCAACTTAAAGATTTGCAAGGCTTTTCTGTAAAATATAATCCACTTTGCATTATTTTGATACCAGGAAAATGTTTACACATGTGGTTGAGTTGGGATTAACTCTTTATTATTTTACCTAAATACCTAAGCCAAGTGCGCGTGCACGTGGGAGATGCCAGGCCCCATTGCATCGTACCTGTTGCAACGGGATGCGGAACCCACCACTGGGCCACTGGCACTGGTTCCATAGAGAAAGAGTTTTCCGTGGACCGGAGCAGGTGCATTTTTTCACGCTGCCTGCATCCCACAGACGCGGCGGCTTCACTTGTTTACACAGACGTCAAACATACCTAAGCCGCCTTCTTCCTATTTCCTCACAATAGCCCAGTGCAGTGGTGGGTTAGCCTGAGACTGGGCGGCCCAAAGCCATCTACCCAACATCAGTGCCGAAAGCAGGACTAGAACTCAGCTTCTCCTGGTTTCTAGCTCGGTACTTTGACCACTAGACCAAACTGGCTCTGGTATTTCTAGGTAGAGAAAGAATGAAATGATATTAAACGGTGAAATGCATTGGAGATTAAATGCAGAAGGTGCAGACTATGGATTTAAGAGACGGTGGCTAGTCTCAAAATGGTGGCTACTGATCACCCAGACATTCTGGCTTTGGTGAACTGATTGCCCTACACAGTATAAGCCTGTTAAATCCAGAAAAAAAGTGAAATTAGACTTTTAAATTGGACTTTCCAAGATAGTTGTTTATGATGGGATTATTCTTGTGATCTCCTTGAAGATCTCCTGTGAAATAGAATTGTACCTGCCACTTTTTGTTTTAGTTGAATGTTCATTGCTTTTCCTAAGTTCTCTTGATCCTTTATACCTGTGGCCCCTAATCTTTTGGGCTACTGCAGTGATGGGTTGCAGGCGGTACGCCCCGGTACGGGTGTACTGGTGCCTGCCGGGAGCACTGGGTACCATTCTGGTACAGTGCTCCGGAGGGCCCACCTGCCCGTTTGAACTCCTTACCTGTATTTGAGCTCTTTAGCGCGCATGTGCACGAAGCACACAGCTCCTGCGTGACGCTCCGCCGAGCAGCTGGAGCGTCACGGAGGTAAGGACGCAGGCGCATGCTGTGCGCGTGCACGTGGGAGAT
The DNA here is from genome assembly GCF_051295495.1 of Thamnophis sirtalis. NCBI lineage: Eukaryota > Metazoa > Chordata > Lepidosauria > Squamata > Natricidae > Thamnophis > Thamnophis sirtalis. The sequence goes on along the minus strand of NW_028261397.1, from coordinate 74,376 downwards.
GCCAGGCCCCACTGCATCGTACCTGTTGCAACGGGATGCGGAACCCACCACTGGGCCACTGGCACTGGTTCCACAGAGAAAGAGTTTTCCGTGGACCGGAGCAGGTGCATTTTTTCACGCTGCCTGCATCCCACAGACGCGGCGGCTTCACTTGTTTACACAGACCGGCTGCTGGGATGCCACAGACAGGTGGTGACGATTCACAGAATGGGGTTGGGGACGCCTGCTTTATAAAAACGGAAGCACTTTAGAGAGAGGCTCCAGCTTCCTGGGCCCATAGAAGATCTAATTATAGCTCTTCATCTTCCTAAACACATTTCCAGGTGGCCAAGATTCTCGATTATCTCAGGGTAGAAACTATGTACTTTGTGGAAAACACTGTTGGCAGTTTAAGGCTCCCTTGAAAAACGGCATCTTGTGCTCTGCCGCCCTTCTAGTACGCCGTTCCTGTGGTTAAGTATGACCGCAAAGGCTACAAAGCCCGAGCCCGGCAGCTGCTGCTCACCCAGAACGCTGCTGTGCTGGTGGAGGAATCCAAAGTCAAGCAGCAGATCGACTACGGCAACCTCACAGGTAGGGAGAGGGGAAGCGACCCTTTCGGGCCATGACTCCTCCACTCTCACTCCGAGACAACCGAGGATCCGGCCTGAGCTGGAGTCAGAGGGGAGGAGGGGGAGGAGGAGGAGGAGGAAGCAGGGACGGGTGCAAAGGCTTCTGTCTCCGTAGGATCGGACTTGGGGTGGGGGGTGTCCCGGAGCCTGGCACCAAGCCTCTGCTCAGCCAGGGGCAAAACACAGCCTGGGAAAGGGGCTGCAACTTCTTCCAGTTGGCCTTGACTCTATCTCCCCTCCCCCCCCCCACTCCACAGGCTTAACTGGGAGAGGATCCTTCAGTGATCCTTTACATTGACACCCCGTTTTATATTTGGCTGTGCAGGATTAAATTCACCCAGCCTGTCCTAAGGTGGGAACCCTCAGTCCGGAATTCCTAGTCCTCCTAGCAAAAGAGCTGAAGGGAAAGAGCAGCTGAAAAAGGAGCCTTTCCCTTGCGAGGCCGGTCAATGGCCAAGAGACCTCCCCAATGCCGATTGGGTGCAGGTGCCAGGCCACGCCCCTCAAGGGTCACCTCAGCCAATGGGGAAGGGGACAGGGAGGCTGTGAAGCCAGCAAGGCTGCCAGCGCATATGTGGGTTGGACCAAGCCCTGCTCCAGGATGGAGACTTTGGGCCCATGGGTGCCAGCCCCTGCTGTCGGATTGGCTGGGTCAACTCCTGGAGGATGAGAGTCCGTCTGACCTGCCGGAGGAGCTGGTGACTGACGTCCCGTGAACCTCTCTGCCCCTCTGCTGGAGTCGAGGGGCGTTGGCTCCCCAGCATGTCCAGAGAGGGAGGAAGCCAAGGCAGAGGGGCCCAGCCTGTCCTCACCTGTCCAAGCCGCCTGACTTGGGGTGGGTGCAGGCAGGCAGCCGAGAGCCAGGAGGTTTGTCACCCAGCTTTCCACACGTGCCCCCCTTTGTCTCTTGCAGGCATCTCAGTCAGCAGCCTGAGCGACAATCTCTTTGTGCTCCACGTGCTTCGTCAGGACAACAAGCAGAAGGTAGCTGTGCTCGGTGTGGCCCGGACTCGCCAGAGAGACTGGGGGGTGGGTGGGTGGGGGCTCGAGTGGCACTTAAGCAACGGCAATTCCCTTTGATGAGGAGGAAGAGGAAGGCGGGGCATCACCCATTTGACATGAGCCCCCCCTGCCTGCCTTGGAGCACCCCCCCCCTCCCCGACTCCTACCTAGCCGTGCCAGCAGCATTGTAAAACCTCTTTCTTGGTCCTTCTTTCCCTGCAGGGAGACGTTGTGCTGCAGAGTGATTTTGTGATTGAAACTTTGACTAAAATTGCCATAAGTGCCAACAAAGTCAACAGTGTTAATATCAACCAGGGCAGGTGAGTTTAAGCAATATACACCTGTCCTTCATGAACATGGTTCTGCAGCTGCTGCCGCCCCTTCCCCAGTGCTCCCAGCAGGGATCGGCACCCAGCCCTGCTCCCAAAGCGGCTCATGGCTTCTGGCGCAAACAAATCCCAGGGAAGCGTTTTATTTGGACAGGGAGGAACCCAGTTCAGTTCAAGCAGCGGGCTGGGAGCTGAATAGCAATAGCAATAGCAGTTAGACTTATATACCGCTTCATAGGGCTTTCAGCCCTCTCTAAGCGGTTTACAGAGTCAGCATATCGCCCCCAACAACAATCCGGGTCCTCATTTCACCCACCTCGGAAGGATGGAAGGCTGAGTCAACCTTTGAGCCGGTCAGATTTCAACCGCTGAACTGCAGATAGCAGTCAGCTGAAGTGGCCTGCAGTACTGCACCCTAACCACTGCGCCACCTCGGCTCTAGTAATGTGGTGACCAAAACTAGATGTAGTGTTCCAGGCCTTACTAAGGCCTTATAAAGCAGTGCTTATACTTCACTTGATTTTGATTCTATGCCTCTGTTTATACACCAAGGATTGTATTAGCTTTTTAGGATGCTGCCACACACGGCTGGCTCATGTTTAAGTGAATGTCCACTCTCACAGTTACTGTTTTTGAGCCAGGTTTCACCTAATCTGTACTTGTACCTCTGGTTTTTCCTGCCCAGGTGTAAAACCTTCCTTTTCTCCACATTAAATGTAATGTTGTTGGATAGGGCCCAGTGTTCAAGTCTATTAAGATTTTTTTGGATCCTAAGTTTGTCTTCTGGGGTGTTGGTTATTCCTGGCAGCATATGCGAATTTGATGAGTTCCGCTTCTATTCCCTCATCTAAGTCATTTATTAACATGTTGAAAAGGCCTGGGCCTAAGACGGAACCTTGTAGTACCCCACTGCTTCCTTCCTTCCTTCCATTTAGATCAGGGGTGGGTTTCTCGCCCGATCCGGTTGGAACGAGGCCGGCGGCGTCCTCGCGCACGCACGCGGTGCGCGCATGCGTACTAGCGTCTGCGCGATGCTCCAGCTGCTCCTGGAGGATCGCGCAGGCGCTGTATGCGTTCTGCGCATGCGCGGAAAGCGCAGAATTTGTAAAAACTGGGTAAGGAGCGGGCGCGGGTGTGCGGGCGCGGGGGGGGCGTCGCCGTTCCCGGAAGTTACTTACTTCCGGGTTCGGCGACCAACCGGATCGCAGGGACCGGTGCGAACCGGTCGAAACCCACCCCTGATTTAGATGCAATACCATTTAGGACGACTACTCCTTGAGTGTGGTTTGTCAGTCAGTCACAAATCCATCTGGTGGTGATGCTGGCTATCCCAGTTTTTTCTAGCTTACCAAAAAATAGGTTGTGATCTACTTTGTTGAATGCCTTGCTGGAATCTAAGAATATACTTATGTTCACAGCATTTCACTCGTCTACCGATTTAGTCATTTGTCAAAGAATGGAATAAGATTGGTTTGGCATGATCCGTTTTAACCTACAGTTGCCGTGCTGGCTACTAGTTATAACTTTTATTTGTTTATAGATGTTCACAGATCTTTTTTTTATTATTATTATTTATTATCTTCTCAGATATTCATGTTAGGCTGAGTGGTTTGTAGTTTCCAGGGTCTGTTTTCTTCTTCTTCCTTTTTTGAAGTTTGGAACCACATTAGCTTTTTTCCAAACCTCTGGCAGTTCTCCAGGTTCTTCTAAAGGTCTGGTACAATGGCTCTGAGATAACGCCTTCCCGCTCCTTCAGAACTCTTGGATGTAACCCATCAGATCCCAGTCATTTATATTCATCAAGATCTCTTACCATTTTCTTGTTTATTTTAATTTTTATTTCTAGTCTGTCTTTTATAGTTATCCTTTTGTGCTTTGGGGGCGATAGTTTTGGGTTTTTTTTTGCATGAACCCCGATGCAAAGAGTAAACTAAACGGTTCTGCTCTCTCTCTCTCTCTACCGCGTGTCACTTCCTTGCCATCTTTCTCTTTAGTGAATCTTTTTTCTTGTTATTTATATGCTGAAAGAAACTTTTTATATTATCTTTGATATTTGTTGCAAGTCTTTGTTCATCTGCCATCCTACCTTACTTATGTTTGTACTTACCCTTTTTGTCTATCAGAGTTTATCAGAAAGATTTTTGTGAAACCATGCTGGTTTCTTCCTGGATTTCTTGTCTTTCTTTTTCAGTGGTATTGTGTGCTGTATTGGGCTTTTTATGATCATGTTTTTCAAGAGTTTCCCATGCTTCTTAGTTTTTTTCCCCTTTTAACATTTTTATCCATGGGATTTTTCTTAGGCTGTCTCTCAGTTTGTTAAAATCAGCTCTTTTCAAGTTTAAAACACTGGTTGGATTATATTCTATTGCTTGTGTTTGCATTCCATTGAATTCAAATATGACATGGTCACGTTTGCCTAAGGGTTGGCAACTTCAACTCCTTCTATCTCCTCTTCTCTATTAGTAAGAATTAGGTCCAGTATAGCTTTTCCTCTGGTTCCCTCCTCTATCTTTTGAATGAGGAAGTTATCAGCTAAATTGGTTAGGACTCTGTTTGATCTCCCACCTGCTGCAGAGTTTGTCTCCCAGTGGATATCAGGTTAGTTGAAGTCCCCCATTACTACAGTGGTATGTTCCTATATACATTTGTTAATTGATTAGCAAAGAGTTCATCATCTACTTCTTCTGCTTGGTTGGGTGGCCTGTAATATACACCTGTAGCAATGTCATTTTTTCTCCTTTTATATTGACCGCTCTGGATCCTAGGTTTTCACCCATGGTTTTGTGTATATCTGTAGAGATGTAGGTACATATGTAGGTTGTTTTTTTTTTAATAGAAGCTGTTTGTTCCCTATTATGTTCAGTTTGGGTGTATCAGTTTTCTTCTTTAAATTCATATATGGGGTTATTTTTTAAGAAGCTGTTTGTTCTCTATTGTTTTATTTTGGTGTAGTCTTTTGCTTAGGCAAGGATTTCTCGCTTTGTTCATTGAGTTTCAGAGTGGCTAGACTCGCTTCTAGACGCCCTTTTTCTTTCTTTTAGTAATTCAGGTAGTTTACACATTTGATATATATATAGTTTCGGTCTTCTGTGAGCATAAGCTGAAACACATGGTACACTTATAATGCAAGGCATTATACTATCAGTCTCTATTTCCATGACTGTGTTTGTTTTTGTTTTGTTTAGAAATTGAAATTTTCTAAAAATTCAATACTTTCCCTGTTGCAAAGTATCAATTTACAATACAATTACAATATTTTACAACCAGAAATTCACTACTCAAATGTCAAAAGGCCAGGTACAAATGTTGACTTGTTCATTTTGCCTTCGATCATTCTGTTGAAGAAAGCACGAATTAGGCTATCCTGGGGTGGGGCATCTGAAACTTTCCCCTCCCTGGCCGTTGAAATACCTTAATCCTGACTCTCCCCCCCCCTCCCCGCTCCCCTTCTCCAGCATCAAGTTCACAGTTGGGCAGGGCAAGGAAGGCATCATTGACTTCACCTCAGGATCTGAGTTGCTGATAGCCAAAGCCAAGAATGGCCACCTGGCAGTCGTAAGTAACCCTTTGCTTGTCGAAGCTGAAAGCAGTCCCCTTCTTCCCTGGACTGGGCACCCAGTACGGGGGGGGGGGCTCTTTCTGAGGAAAAGGCCCCCGGGGTCTCTTACTGCCTTTGTCTGTATTTCAGGTGGCTCCTCGTTTGAATTCTCGATGATGGCGATGGACGCTTCAAGGGGCCGTAGACTAATTCGGTGAAGATGGTCGCAGGTTTTCCTTGGCCTCTTCATTAGTGAGGGGCCTCTCTTTGCCCCTGTTCTCTGGCCACCAATGACCCTCCCTCAGTTCTGCCCTTGGTTTTTATTCAATCCATATACCCCATCTGCCGATCGGCCCTAAACAGATTGGCGGCCATGGTGCCCACAAGGAGTGAGGTAACACGCAGTTGCCAATAAATCCCAGTAAAATGCCAAATTTTATATGAAAATATTTTATAAAGCAATCTTCTCCTGTTTTTGGGTGCTTTGTATGAAAATATAAAAAGCCATAATGTACAGATGAAATTTTGTAAATATTTCCTCCTTGTATGGGATGTTTGCACTATGGAAATTATTTTCTTATTCCTGATTGGAGAAATGATGATGATGATCCAAGAAGTATCAGCATTCTTGGCATTTCTATATTCCCCTTTCCTTTCCTGGAAATCTCCCAAGACTTGGCAGTTGCTGGTTTAGATGGATTACTTATATCTGCACTTTGACTTTGCCAAAGGGAGTTCAGCAATATTTCTCCACAAACAGACCCTTATAAAAAGAGGGTTTTCCATTACAGTCTTCAACACAACATTCATGGTCTCTAATCTTTGCAAGGACATTGCTATGAAATATCAAGCAAAAAACAAAATTGTTAAGAGCTAAAAAAATTGCTGAAACACATTTTCAAAAATGCTTGAAGTTCTAAATATTTGGGATATTTTTTTTAAGTGTATCTAGTAAGACACTAAGTCTGCCTTTTAATTTTTGATTATGGCTTCCTCGACACTGACATAGCTTCAAAACAAGTGTTTGTATATGCCAAGCAGTTTGTTGTTTGCTGTCATACAAATGGACAGTATCTACATTTTGATTATCTTTCATGAAAGCTGTTTAAATGATTATTGCTTCATGTGCAAGCTTCCTTTTAAGCACTGGGCCTTTTTTGCCCGATTCAGATTTTTTCATCATCTTACTCAGCTTGCTTTTCTTTTAGCTTGAGAAATCAGCTGTTCAAGGAGCAAGTTGGTTTATTGTCCTCTGAAAACTACACTGAACTCACATTTCTGAATTGCAAAGGAACATTTACAGCACAAAGACTTGGGAACAAGCTGCTTCAGTGCTTATGCCTGTTGATCTGAAATAAGCCTTTTGCGTTACTTACATACAACCAGCATCTTTTTGTTTGTATGTGCTTTATTTACAGCTGCCCACGTTCAAAGGTGGAATTTTCCTTCCCTACATGACGACAAATGTTTTATGTCATTTCTAAAATGGGGCCTATGCTATAGTGTACATAAGATTTAAGGCTCTGTGCAGTGTGCGATATGAATCAAGATATATATGCCAAATAAATTTTTATTAAAATCCTTAGTTTCTTTGGTTTGTTGGCGGTACTGAAATTTGGCAAATTACTTCGTAATTGATCCACAGCCTTATTTTGGCTCCTCCTCTCCCTCCGTTCGCACGATTGCAGGATAAGTGCTGAACCTGATGCCCAAGAGGCCAGTGCGGGAGATGGGGATAGCCACCCCCTCCCCCCCAGGTGCTTGGGGCAGTGGAAGATGGAAAACAGATGGAGGTGCCGGGTATTTTCAGGACATTCTGGGCTGACAACTAACACGCCATGGTTGGATGAAACCTGCATTTGTTAATTAGAGTGGGTTTTTCAAAATGGTGCCCAGTCAAATGTCTAAAGCCAAAGGCTGAACCTTCCCACCATTCCAGATTGATCTGAAGGAGCAAAACCTGGGGAAACCAGTTGCTGCCTTATATTTGAGGACCCGGATTGTTGTTGGGGGCGATATATGCTGACTCTCTGTAAACCGCTTAGAGAGGGCTGAAAGCCCTATGAAGAAGCGGTATAGAAGTCTGACTGCTATTGCTATATTTATCACTCCACAAGCCCAGTGTCGTAACCACTAGGGCATTGCAAACACACACACACACACACACTGCTACTTAGGGCACTAGCAATTGAGTGAGATCCTTACTTGTGCAAACAGGATCTCTGAATGATGGGGGGATCATCTGTCCCCAAGCTGACTTTCCAATGGTGCTCCCATTACCACACTCACTCATGCCCTCGTCCTTTCTCGCCTGGACTACGGCAACACTCTCTACATGGGGCTGCCCTTGAAGAGCACCCAGAGGCTTCAGCTGGTCCAGAATGCGGCCATGCGGGTTATCACGGGGGCACCCAGGTGCTCCCATGTTACACCCCTTTTAGGCGGCCTGCACTGGTTGCCGGTTGTCTTCCGGGTGCGATTCAAGGTACTAATTATGAACTTTGAAGCGTTCTATGGCTTAGGACCAGGGTACCTGCGAGACCACCTACTGCCACCAGTAGCCTCCCACCATCCAGTGCGATCCCACAGAGGGTGCCGTCAGCCAGACAGTGAGAGAGAGCCTTCCCTCTGGAATGAGCTCCCCCCCCCAGCTTTGCATAATGCCCGACCTCCGGTCCTTCTTACCCGCCCTAAAAACTTGGCTTTTCCAGCAAGCCATCCTGACCTGAATAGAATAAATTAATTTTAATTTAATATATAAATCTCATTGTAAATGTCTATTGGGTTTTTTTGGATAATTTATTTAATGTCCCTTTTAATTTTTGTAATATGTGTTTTATGTTGTACGCCGCCCTGAGTCCTTGGGAGAAGGGCGGCATAGAAATCCAATAAACCTAAACCTATTTCCACTGTAGCCAGAGCCCCTCTATCCCCCTTGCTGCTGGTTGTCCCTTTTTTCTTTCCATTTTTTAAAGAGTTCAGGAGGCAAACAGGGGTCCTTGTCATCACATCACACACTAATCAGTTTTAGGCCCGCACTATACTCCAAATCTTGAACTTGAGCTGGATTATACCCTATGCCCTCAAAGCCCCATGGAATAAAATTACCAAAAATTCACAGGATGCAGATACAATATATTGTGCCCTTAATGAAGTTGGGCAACCTTTGGAGCACACAGGTGCAAAAGCAGCTCCTATCTGCAGCTCCCTCAGTTACTTGCACTCCTGCATGTTCTCAATCACACTGTGGTGGTGTTGAATCTGAGGCTCCATGCAGCTGTTGGACTTGAGCATGGAGAATTAAAAGCCAAAAAACCCATCCACTCCACCCCTGACCAGCAGCTATGCTGAATAAAGCAAACGCCAGCATTCTGGTTAGTGGCACCTTTAGTGATGGGAGAGTTTTCTAAGATGGGGCTCCCTGGAGGCTGTTTTGCATGAACAGAGGACACGCTCCCTCCTCTTAGCCTGCCACTTCCTCTCTGCCCCACTGCGTCGTGGCAAGGCATCTGACTAAGGATAGCTCCGGAGGTACATTTTATGTCCACCGCTGTTTACAACTGGGAAATGATTAGAGGGACCAACAAAGGCTCAGTGGACCCCTGCCTGCCTGCCTTGAGAAGCCCCTACTGTTCTCTAGCTCTAGAGTCCTGCACGGCCCCTCGCAGACACACAGCGTGAGAATCGATCACCTATTCCACCACTTGAAAGGAGAGCTGTGCCCATAAGCCTCAACTGGTCACCCTGCTCTGCCTGCCCATCAGGAAGGGCAAGAAATCCTGTAGGTATTCAAGCTGCTGGGTAAAGGAAAACCTGCCCTCTTGGCCCATTCACCCTTGGGAGACCTAGGCGTCCCATTACCCTCCTCCTCCCATTACCCAGAATGGGCTTGGAGCCCCCCTCGGACGCAGAAGCCCTAGGCTTTGTCACGTGGACTCTGCACATGGCCCGTGGCTGAAAGGAGGGAGGCCGTGGACAGGAAGGCTTCTCGTGCTCCAAGCAAAAGAGGCTCTGAATCCCCAAGGTGGCCCACAGATGCAGCAAACTGCTCCGATGGCACATCCCCCCTTGCCCTGCCCAGCGGGGTCTCGGCATGACTGGTAAAACCAGGGATTAAGAAACAGTATCCCAGAAGCCGGGAGGCTCTTCAGTGAGCTTTTTCCAGGAAATAACTAGCCTAAGGAAAGTGTCAGCCATTTCATCAAGCCCAAATCTCTCTCTCTCTCTCTGGGGGGGGGGGCAGGGCGGGGGAAGAGAAGGGCTTTCGTGGGATCAGGGAAGCTGCCTTCTCACACATTTTTTGTATCTGCTCTCAGACACGCACAGTCTACCCCCCCAAAAAAACAGTGCTGCTCTCATCTCAAGAGGCGAAACGCTCGCTTGATGCTGAGTGACAGCTGAGAGATTTCCCACTTTTGAAAGGCTTGTGCAGAGAGGGCGCCGAGGTGCAGAATCTTTACACAGTATTTTATTTATCCAACAGACTTGCTGCTCACTCCAAAGGGGAATCCCAAATGAAACTAAAAGGCAAGGATACAGGTCAGACCAGAGGTATGTGATAAGGCATTCACAGACAAAATAAAGAGCGCGAAAGCACTGAAGGAAAATGTTTCTGAGTGTATGTAAAATTACCCCACAACCCCTCCAATATTTACTAGCCCGTGGCCTAAAGAAACGAACAAGGCATAAGTTGAATTGAACACTGAAAGGAAGCGGCTGCTGAGAGAGTCAGAGGGCAAGAGGAAGGGAGGGGGAGGGAGGGACGGGGGGAAGGGGAAGGGGGGAAGATGGCTTGATTTTCAGAGAGGTGCTCTTCTAGCTCAACCTGACCCACTGTTTATCTGCTTAGAGGGTGGAAGCATCACTTCCAGTTGCCATCGTTAGGTAGATACAATCTTCAGGGTGGAAGAGCGTGCTCTGCATCCAGCCACAAATTTAGATCCACAAATCCTGGCCGAGGCCATCGAGTGGAAATTACAGCCACCGACTGTCCATAAGCTCTGCTTTTTTTCCTGCTACTTGTTCGGCCTGCACCTCTTGCTGAATAGGGACCAGGGTAAAGTAGCAGTAGTATTTGGCATCGTTTTAATTTAGGGTTGTTTTATTTAAGTTTAAGGTTAATTCCATGCTGTGTTTCAGTAAGAACAATACAGATCCTGTATCTGTGGCTCCAGTCAGATATCCAGTAGTACAAATTAGCTTCAAGTTACACATACTGAACAAAAGAGGTTGAGCTAGCAAAGAAAGGGAGAGAAAAATACTCAACACACATGCAGGCTTTTCAACGCCACCTTCGATGCTCCTCACCTGCTTGGAGGGGAAGTAAAGAGAAGGCAAGAATGAGCAGCCACGGATCGTGAACCGTTACCAGCACCCGTCACCTCAGCAGTTTTGGGTTTTCGCTTTGTTTTACAGCAAAACCATGACAAGAACTGTTCCAATGAAACCTGTAACTTCAAGCTAAACGCCCAATTTTAAACACTGGTATAAAATTGTTTAAACAATTATAAAAAATGAAAAATGCCACCATCTGCACTTCACAGTGCAAAATACTTTCCCTAGAATTCTAACGGCTTCCAGATGTTACCTCCAACTGACAGAAGACACACAATAATTCAGAAAAAGCCTCCATGCAGCCAGTCCGGTTAGTGTCTTAAAGAAACTGAAAGCTGGCACCAGTAAAATCCACAGACATTCACTCTTGCCTTTTAAAGAACTTTTCAACTGTGTAAAAAAAAAAAAAAACCAACAGGGTAGGAACCTAAATTCTGGGGCCCATCACAACGTCAGGTAAGATGGCTCCCAGGGAGACCGGGGGGTTTTGAGGGAGGATGGGGCAGAAGGGGGACAAAGGTGGGGGGGGTCTTTTATTGGCCTTGATGTCTCACTGGGTTTCGTCTTCCACATCCTGCAGTGCTTCTTTACTCTGTTCTTCACCTGGGGAGAAAAATCAAGATAGTTAGACCCTGCCCGAGGGAAGCAGGTGCCACCACCCGGCCTTAGAGGGCCCCCACCCCCACGAGCAGGGCAGTCCATAGAGCCCCAGCAGAGGGGCAGTGACCCTGAAGGCCCAATCAAGGGAACGACCCCCCCCCCCAAGAAGCACCCTCTCCCTTCCTTCTACACGGAAACCGAGTGAGGACACAAAGGAAGCCGTTCCAAGGTCAACATCTCATCGGCAAGACTAGTTAGTCCATCTTGCAAACCTCTCCCACTCAGAGCAAATTCTTCTTCCTTCACAACCCCAAATACAAGCAGCTGTGGCCAAAAAAGACTCGGGATCCTTTGGACCACAGATGTTTCCATGCTTCTCGTTAATCTGGAGCCATGACCCGATCCAACTGAAGCATGCAACAGAGATGGGCTGCTCCAGTGCATTCTGCCCCCGGCCAGCTGTCCTGGCTCTCTGCACACAAGCACAAGTCCCCCCCTAAGATCAGGAGACCACACGTCTAATATGGCTTGACATGCAACGGTCACATCAACCAGCAGAAAAGCTCGGCTTTTGCAATGCCACAGTCCTTTTGGACATTTCAGGAATCGTTCCTGTGCCAGGAAAAGGGACACATACAACCTGCCTAACCTTCAAGGAAGGCTAAATTCAGAGGAAAACAGGCTAAGTGGTGACTCTACCCTTATGGGATGCAATGAAAGGACTATCTGTGAGGGTGTATAGTCAAGCATCCTGCTTTTTTTTTGGGGGGGGGGGAGAAAGAGATGCCAGATCTAATTGTATTTGTGGACCTTCACTGGGGGGGGGAGGGGGAGAGAGATGAGAGTGCATAGCCCTGGCATGAGTCAGAGATGCAAGCATAATGCAAGCATGATTAGTGAGTGACAAGGAGGGGAAAAAACAGATATTCTCCAGGGTCACCATGAAGACTTACAAAGTAGAGTATTAGAAAATGAACAGGTGGAGTTCCTTTTAAGAATCTACATAATGGAAAAGGAAGGGAGAAAAATAGGAGTTAAGAAAAGGAAATCTATTGACTTTGACTATGATTAGAAAAAAAGCATGAGAAGGGGAGAAACCTCAGCCCAAATTTACTTGTTGAGCACTGAAATTGCGAGGCATCGGAAAACAGGAAAACAACAGACACACAGACACAGACACACCTTGAACAAGGGCCCCTGAGTTCTTCCCCCAACTCCCCTCCATCCTAGAACCCTAAGCCTCAACCCTTTAGGAGAGGAATCCTGCAAACAGGACAAAAACCAAGAAACCAAAGGTTATTTTCTCATCCTGTATTCAACAGCCAGCAAGATACAAATTCTTGCACTTCCCATAGATAGTATAGGGTTTCTGTTGGGCAGCACAAACCAAGGGCAACATCGAAATGATCGTCATGCAGCTTCACCTAGAAGAGGTAAGCATTTAGGTGTTATCACTGTTGGTTCTAAGGACTAGCCACGATTCGGCATCTGACTGGGAACTGCCCACTGAATTCAGAGGCTGGCAACCTTCTAGGTTTGAAACCAGGGGAGACGGGCTGGAGAAAACATGTGCAGAACTGCAGAGGCTGTATAAATAAATTCTGCTGCCAAGCAACAGCGTGTTCTCTTTAGGTAAAAGCCGTGAGAATTTCCTTCCAGAAGCTTGATGTGCACTTCTTTTCTCTGTGCTGTCGAACCCCCGTTATCCCTTCCAGCCCTCCCATTCCCAGAGGAGGACAAGACCAGGTACGCTTCAGTCTCCTGTTGATGGAGACGGTGTCGGGAAACCAGACTGGCAGGCAAAGGACAAGCTCCCCAGCCTCCCGCAGCTCTCCTTTCACCAGGTTTGGGATAGAGAGGAAAATCAATTTTGATGAAACTAACTGGGAAAGAGATGGGACAGACCGGAAGAGCATTAGGAAAGGCAGGGAGCCCATCCTCTCTGCGGTTCAGTAGAAAGGGGAAAATGCTCCTCCATGATGGCTGGCAACGTTAAATCTGCAGAGTTCATACTACTCCTACTAGGACAGAAACCTTGTGCTGGCAGCATCAAGGTTAGATGGCACTGCAGTCTCTCACTGTGTGACAGGTCTTCAAGATGGTGGGGCCAGAATCAAGGCTGCATCAAAGATCAGTGGAACACCGCAGGGGATGCGCTGCGTCAGGGCCCTGTGTGTTGAGCGAGAGCCACCGGTTGCCACTTGCTTTCCAAGCCCAATTCCAGGTGCTCGTCTTACACACTTTAGACCCCAAGGAACTACAAGACTCCCGTAGGACGTTCTTTGCACTCCTGGGTCCTCAGTGGGAACCCTTTGTGGCTCTCGCCAGGGGCGTATTCAGCAAGCTGCTTTCTCTTTGACATGGTGGGCCCCATGCATTGGAATCAACCACCCACGGAGAGCTTAAAATCTACTTTAAAAAAAAGAATTTCAGACATTGTAATGCTCTGTTTCAAAGTTTCCAAAGTGATAAATGCTTTTACATCTTTATATGCAATATACGTAGTCTTGTGAACTGCCTTAGAGCTATCGGAATGAATGTCAGCTAAATGTAAGAACCACCAGATCAATAAACCCTGCTCAACCCAAGGGAAATGGGGAGAAATGACTTTATACTGTCAGCTTCCTATCAAATCAAAAATATGATCCTCACCGCTACATACGTGGGATACCAATCCGGTTTCTCACGAGAGGATTGGTGAAACTTTGTTACACCTTCCAAATACTTTGTCTCAAGTCAGCTTCAATTTTCAAATTACAAAACTTGTTTATTCACCAACCAGCTTTTGTTCCCAAAAGTGCTGAATCCTATGCTCATCTATTTATAATTCTGTCCCCTGCTATTCAATGGGACCTTCTTGGAAGTAGGTTTAAGTTTAACCTTGACCTCATGATAGACATCTTGTCTGTTACTTTTAAAACAGTATAGAGCACCAAAGAAAGAAACTCTGAAATAGATACTATGTCCTGCAGTGCAGAAACTACATGAGAAGACGCGCAATCCAGGAACACACACACACACGTTTTGTGAACCTTTTAGAATGTTCAATGTTTCTGCCTGAATATGACCTACAACATGTTCTCCACACATGCCCTGGAGCTAGACAAGAGAACCCAAACAAATGTCAAAAACACAGACTTGGTTCATTTATTCACTGAAGAAAATTATCTGAAACTACAGATTTATGTGTGGGGGGGAAAAGTATCTGGATCTCTAAGGCTTCCAGTTCATTTGAAGGGAAAATTTTAGAGCTGGGGGTTTCAGTCAATGGGATGATGAGGATGATGACGATCAGGCGTAAGTGTGGGAAGTCCTTCCTTACCCAAAGCACAGAATTTTGGGTATTATCCCAGGGGTGCTTTTTTCCAGGAGGCAAGTGGGCTTCCTTGTTTTTCTTTGAAGACATTTCGCTTCTCATCCAGGAAGCCTCTTCAGCTTCTGACTGGAGGGAGGGAATGGGAGACCATCCAGTCAGAGCTGGAGAAGCTTCCTGGATGAGAAGCGAATCGTCCACTTGCCTCCTGGAAAAAAGCACCCCTGGGACAACCGGGACCTACGTACGGGTGGTGGAGAGTCTCCACTGGGCATCCACTCTCTAAGCCTGATCTTCACAACAAGCGAACTATGCTGAAGTGGGTCATGGCTTGAACAAAGAATTCGGAGGATTTCCGAAAAACAGTTGTTGATGCTGAGCAGGCAAGCAAGAACTCTATTTCCAAAGAGTTTGGACTTTCTTCTGCCAGGCAAACCATGTACAAAGGAAGGCAACCCAATCCCACTGCTGCCCTCCCCAGGAGTGGCTGACCAACCGGGACCACACCCAGATCAAGGCCTTACTCAGGAGTCTCCAAGAGCCCCGATGGGAGGCCAGGCCTCTTTTGCACTGAAGAAGGTCCATGTGGGTGAGGCCACCACTGAAACACTGAAAACAATGGTGTGGGGGGCAGGGTTGCAAGGGGAAAGCCCCTTGTCTCCAAAAGGACACTGCTGCCCGTCTACAGTTTGCGAAGGGCCGTGTGAGTGAGCTAGAAGGCTGTGAGGGGAGACTCCTGTGGATGCAGCAAGACAATGACCGGAACACACCAGTCCGAAAGTTAAGTTAAAGTTAATGTTTGGGAGTGGCGAAGCCAAACATCCCATAGAAACGTGGGAGGACCTAAATCAGGCAGTTCATGCCAGGGACCTCAGCAGCCCAGCTCCCCAGTCCAATCTCTTCTGTAAGGATGGGGGCAGGAGAACACCAAAATCCCTCGGAGCCAAAGGGCAGCAGGGACTAATTGTCCCTGGAAAGTTAGTTCCAGTTATTGCTGCTGGGAAGAGAGGGCGGAGTGGGCGACCTGCACACTAGTTCCTAAAAAGAAAGGTTCACACATGAAATAAGTAGCTTTCGATTGCTTTTCTCAACGAAGAAATGACCAAACATTATGTTTTTGGTTCACTTGTTTTAACTGAACAACTGTCTTATCTAGTTTTAGGACTTATGGGAAGTCACATTTTCGGTCATGTCTGTGCAGAAATATTGGAAACCCAGAAGGTTCACAAACGTTTAAGCATTACTATTCAACTGCCAAACGATGCTCAATTAGCCAAAATTTCAGCAATGCTCAGGAGATGAATGAATTCCAAAAGAGAAATTAGGCTTGAAGGATTTAATATAGTTTTATCTTTTAGATACTAATTCAGTGGCTGAAAACAATTATTTACATTAATCCATTCCAATTACTGTTTTTCTCAGGTAACAACATAGACACAATTCTCTGTAACAGAATGAAGTTTGAAAATAAGATCAGAAACTAGACGAGTCCGGACTAACATTTTTGTGCAATGGCTCAAGAATCCTCCCCCCCCCCCATACCCATTTCTCACATTTTGAAATTACACCGTAAGGAAGGTTTTCTATACATTTTAGAACCAATGGCCAAACCGAGAATCAATTGCAACTCTAAAAAACCAAAATAAGGGGCTCCCCAGAGAATACCAGTCTCCATATGCAGCTGGAAGAACTTCGGAGAGGTGCTACGCTTATAGGGGCCTAGCACTACATCCTAGTACAGAGGTCATTCAACCGAAGTAAAGATATTGATTGGCAGGCCAGAGGGAACCCCCTTGGAACCCAGAATTCAAAACCTAAAGTAAAAGCAGCTCAGTAAGTCTTATGCTGACTAAAAACCCAAAACTGGCCCGTGTTTTCTGCAGAGGGCAGAGTTGGCTTTCTTCCCACTTTCCCCATCCCTTCCATAAAAAATGAAGCAGTTTGCAGAATCCTCCCAAAAACAATTTATTGGCTTCTAAATACTTGGCCAAAGTCAGATTGTGCGGATCTTAATAACAAGCCCACTTGGGGTGGGGAGGCGAGGGGGGGTGTTGGGTGTTCCTTTGCATGCCTGCTGGAGAGGGAGCTCTTTTTCCCACCTGTGGAACTGCACGCCAAAAGGACTGGGCTGCTGCGGCTGCTTCTTCTGCCAGGCAACCCCAACGGGGAAAGAAGCTCCTTGCATTCCACTCCCTGCCCAGCCCCTGAGCTGCCTAGACTTGCGCACAGAGGGATATGTCCCTATTCCACAGCTATGCTGTGTGCCCTGAGGTCACAGGGGAGGCCGGACCTGCCGGGGCTACTCACCATCACCCTGCATGTCTGAAGTCCATAGTGTCAGGTTATCACGTAACAACTGCATGATAAGTGTAGAATCCTTATAACTTTCTTCGCTCAGCGTATCCAGTTCTGCAATTGCGTCATCAAAAGCGGCTTTCGCCAACCTATAAGCAGAGGATGACTACGGTAGCAAAGCATGTCAAGGGAACCAACTGCTCCTGCGGGTGAAGACCTCAAGCTTGGCAATAACACCCCCCCCGCCCCGCCCCCGGGAACCCTTAGTTCTGCAGCAGCCCCCCTTTTCAGAGCCAGCTTGGTCCCCTGACAATCCCTATGGAGGGAAGACCTTTGGGGGAACTGACATTTCCTTCTTCCTCCTCCTCCTCTGTGGGTATTCCAGACTGATCCAGGGGCAGCAACAGTCTGGAGTTCCCTGAGGCGCTAAGGGAGGATACTTCCTAGCAACTCACTTACCTGCAGGCACGATCAGGAGAATTAAGAATTTCATAGTAGAAAACAGAGAAGTTGAGGGCAAGTCCTAAGCGGATGGGATGTGTTGGAGGAAGTTCTGTCATTGCAATATCACTAGCAGCTTTATAAGCCACCAAGCTGTTCTCGGCAGCTTCCTTTCGGTCATTTCCTGTGGCAAACTCGGCGAGATACCTGTGGTAATCCCCTTTCCTGGATAAGGGAATAAAAAGCAATCAAGAGCAAGGCCAGGCCTTGAATGTGCAAGAAGATTTATTGCTGGAGTGGGTTTCAATCTCTTTGGAATGCTGTTATTTCTAACTAATGGGATAAAAGTTGAATTTTAATATTTTAAACAAGCCCACTTGCTCCCCAAGATTTGTGCGCACACACACCCCCGCGGCCTAGTGGTGTTTCAAAAGCCCCCAAGATCTGGCTCTTCGCTGAAGCCTTTGGCAAATGTGATTCACTGGGAGTCAGGAGGCACATTAATTTAATAAATTGTTATGATTAGGTTAACCAGCTATATTTGCATGGCACAATGTGAGATTCTTATGAATTCTGATTTCCCAAGAATGAAATCAGTCCCCCTCATATGATTACTGCACTCCCGATTCCCCCCAGTAGCTAAATCTTGCATTGTGATAAAAATAAATAAGGCAAGAGGGGAGGGGAAGCAGGGCCAATCTGTCTGCCAACTGAAAGACCAAACTGTGTTTTTTCTACCACTGATTATAACCATTTTTCTGTGTAAATAAAAATATTTACATTACTCCTAGTACACTTTTCATCTTCACCAGATGAAAACGAATGGCTTGAGCCTGTCCACCAACTGCCAGATTTTGCTTCAAGCCACTTATCATGGCTGTTTCCTGTTTCCCTCTTTCTTTCTTTCTTTCCCTCTTTCTTTCTTTCCTTCTTTCTTGTACAGATGGCCAGGCTAGAATAAAGATTTAATACTGGAAAGGAGGAAAATGACAAACGTATCCAAGGCACAAATTCTTCCAACTGTGGCTGAAAGAACCCTATATATTGAAGTACTGTTTCTAATTTTAAACAATGTGTGGTCAGATTTGCAAGAGTTAGTAAAACTTAAATTCCATACTCAAATATTTGATTACAGGACCACCCTTTTAGTTTAATGAGTGCAATATAACCTAATACAGAGTATTTATACAAAACTATCTTAATTCCTGCTTCCCTTCATAAATACATTGTAAGCCATCTAACTGGTCTAGTGCCATAATTGCAAAGCAGACCCAGGACACCCTCTTTGAGGGCTAAAATAAAGGGCATGAACACCCACAAAGATAAGCAACCCCCCCCCCCAACAGGATGCATTTAAAAACTGACTGGATTATATGGGTTGAAAAACAGATACATGATGTAAAGAATGCAAGAAGAGTTTCTTTATTCTTTGACTTTTGCTTCTCCATCCTGCTTGTTTTCCTGCCCAGCCAGACACAAGCTCTGCCCATTTTCTTAGCTCCACGGGTGTTCCAAGGTCTGGTAGAAAAAAATTACTTTCCACCATTCAGATTTGTCTCTTAGGACAGAAAGGATTTCCACAAATAAGTAGTTTAGTTAAGGCGCGCACACTCTTTTTCCATACACTGTGCCTGCAATCTGGTACCTACATTTTATAATAGAAAACCTTCGATTCACCAGTGTTGGCCGCTGGAATGAGGTGCTTGTCCAGTACATCCAGAATATCACAACAGATTAGTTTCAATTCAGTCTCAACCTTGGAAGGGGGAAAAAAAAAGGTTTTCAGAGCGTTTAATCAAAGCATTTGAACCTAAATTCAAACAACGCATGAGAAAGAGAAAAAGAACCGCCAGTCAAATTATGCCCAACAACAGTGCGCCCCCCCCCTCCAGAAGCACCTACAGGAGAGGGTGGCGAAACTAGATGGGGACATCTTTCCTCTATACGCTATTAAAACTCCCACTTCTGTAACTTTAACTGTGTGAAATGGCGTATCGTAGGGCAACAATTTTTGAACCAAAATATCTCAAATGGGCCAACTTACAGAATGTGTCC
Organism: Thamnophis sirtalis; assembly: GCF_051295495.1. Taxonomy (NCBI): domain Eukaryota; kingdom Metazoa; phylum Chordata; class Lepidosauria; order Squamata; family Natricidae; genus Thamnophis; species Thamnophis sirtalis. Next base: position 54,858 of record NW_028261397.1, on the reverse strand, counting down.
AAAATCTGGGACCCATGACTTCTGTGGAACTAAAATTTGGCAAACTTTATAAAATATTATGACATAAAATGATCGTAAAACAATTTATGATATAATACAAAATGTCAGAAAAATTCCCTGTACTATTCAGTTCAACATGGCTATTTTCATGGCAGATCCATCTCTGAGCGCGCCCCATCCTTTCAAGCGAAGGCAGCAGTACATCACTGTGTCACTGTGGAAAGCGTTGCGGAATATCTGGTAAGGAAATATCTCTGAAAGGATGAGCCAACGGGTCACGGGGTCGTCTAACGTTTCCATTTTGGCCCTGCTGACACTCTCTACAGTGGGAAATAGGGGTCCTTCGTGACCAACTGGCTCTTCTTGTACAAAAGCCAGGGCTCGGAGAAATCAATGGTTGGGTTTATTCCTGGGCACCAATTTCACCAGATGGCATATCCAGGTGGCATACTGATCCCAACATGTAATGGTGCCACAAACCCTGGTCAAGTCTTCCCAGCTAATCTTCCCCATACCCTGAGCAGAGGAGCAGGTAAGCCCCAACCTCCACATTCCTTTCAGAGAAAGACACCTCAGGTTTTGCCTTTAAAAATCAAGTCCGCTGGATTCCAAACCCAAGCGGCCCTGATTCTAACCCCACAAAGGTGTGTACATACACACACACAAGCTTGAATGGCCTCTGCAAAGCCTAAGTGATCGTGGCAGCCTCCAGTGCAGACCAGTTCCCCTTCGCTGAACCCCCTCAACACAGAAAGCTGCATTATTTAAGATAATTAAAAAACGACTAAGGAAAATACTCCCAATGTTGTTAAGTGTCAAGATTGAGGCTTAAATTATATGACTAAAAAAATTCAGATATATTTGTGAAGTTCAATAGTTTCTCAATAGCTTAGAGGCATATTCTTGTGAACACGACTAAGGACAGGCAAGGAAGCAGAGAACAAGAGCTATAATGGGCATTTCAGTTTTGAGTTTCCTGGGATCATTTATCTACTCTCTCTGCTCCAAAGCAAGAACCGATACTAATGGATCAATTTGACTTGGCCCAGCAAATGGGGCACAATTGTTTGGAAGCCTGCCTTCAGTGCCATATAACATTTTTTAGGATTAAAAGAACTTAAGTGTAGTTCACACAGAGGAAAGGTACAAAGAATCTGTCAATAGTTTGAGAAACTATATGGTTCTAAGTATCTCAGATTTCTATTTAAGGCTCCAAAACTTCATATGTATTGAGAATCTGTCTTACAATAACGAAGACATCCCATTTCCTGAATCTATTTTAAGAATCTGGGAGTGCCTTCTTCCCCAAGGGTTAATGGTTGCCTCTGCTAAGCCAACCCAGTATCTGAAATTGAACTTAAAATCCCATTTATAAACAAGCAAAACCTATGAAATAATGTTACAATGTGAAACGCTCTTATTCCCTCCCATCTCTGAACCTTCCTCAACAATTATTCGGTAGTCAGTGAATATGTTCAAGTAAAGTGAATAATTCAGTTTCATCCACGCAGAGGCATGCTCGAAGGTCTCAAGCCTCTAGTAAGCAATCTATCTTTTGGCCATTGAAAAGAGGATACATGTTGGAGGACACACTTCAAAGCCTCCACACAGACTCGCAGCTCCTTTCCATAGCAATCCATGCCTGTTCAGGCCATTGGGGAGAGGAGGAGAAAAGAAGAGCTGGGCCAGAATGCCACAAGAGCTACAAATGCTGTGATGCACACACCCAGGACAGTGGAAGGAAAAGGGATAAAAAGGTACCTCCGCTCTGCCCAGATGTCCCTGCTACACAAACCTTGCAAAAGGAAACACATCCACTTCCAAGCTCGATTCGGGGGACTGAGGAGGTACAACCGCATCACTCACCATTTGCCGATACTCCCGGATCATCTTCAATTTGTCTTCCCCACCTTTGTTCTCTTCCTTCTGCTCAATGCTACTGATTATTCTCCAGGAGGCTCTTCGGGCACCAATCACATTTTTATATGCAACAGAGAGCAAGTTTCTTTCCTCGACTGTCAGCTCCACATCCATTCCAGCCACTTTCTTCATTGATTCAACCATTTCTAAAATACATATACACAACACACCAACTTACATGTCAGGCGTCTCATGCCAAATATGGGAATAAACTTTACAGTCCTCCATAAAAAATGAAACCAATGCCGATAGCTCAAACCCAGAAATTTATCCTGAGCAACTGGGGTGGGGGAGGGGGGTGTCTATGACTGTCAGGCAAACCAGGCTGCGATGCCAACAGCACCAGGCCCCCCGTGGGAGCAAATGTAAATGCACGCAGCAAAACTCTTTATGACACAGATTAACCGAAGCTTTCCGAAGCATCGGTGCCGCAGCAATGCCGAGCAGCCCTGAAAGCAAAGCTGCAGCTGTGGCAACTGGAGCCCCAAACGGCCGAGATCCCAAATGCAGCCAGCTCCACCGATTGCTTCTTGCAATCGCCTGAGGACCGTCTCCCCTGTACAGTAGCATGAAGAGATGGGGTTAAAATACTGGTATGCTATGGGAAAGTATGGAGGACACGGAAGGGAAGCCCTCATCACAAGAGGAGGGCTGCTTAGCAAATGAAACCCAGCCACCCTCAGCCACCAGCCTTTCGCTTGTCCCTTCCACTAGAGGAAGGTGGCCCTCTGGGACAGAGCAAGCCTTCAAGCTTCCATTCCAAGAGGACCAATCCAGATGATCACCCGCAGCTGTACTTTCCAGCAATACTACATCCCATACTTCATGGGCACAAATCAAGTCAATATTTTAAAATCATTATTAGTTTATTATCCTGCCTTTTTCATATTTAATTCAAAGCAGTGAAAATACCCAATACATAACAACATGGCGTGGAGATCTGGCTTGGGAGTAGGACAACTGAAAGGGATTTGGGTATCCTTATTCATCACAAGTTACCTACAAGCTAGCAATGGGACGCATTAACTGAGCAGGCTCCAGATTATGGACAGTAACCATCCTCCTCTACTCTGCCCTGGACAGACCCCACCTGGGGTCCTGGGTCTAGCTCTATGAACCATGGTTCAAAAAGGATAGCGAGAAATTAAAGCCTTTGGAGGATGACAATCAGGGTAGTGAATGGTGGAAGGCCAAACCCCATGAAGAACAGTTACAAATTCTGGATCTTTAGCCCATAGAAGAGAAAACTGAAGGGAGACATAATAGCAGTTGTGCAACATCTGAGGGACTGCCACACAGATGCGGTGGAGTGATTCTTTGTTGCCCCAGAAGGCAGGAACAGAAGCAATGGATTCAATTTAAAGGAAATGGGTTCAGGCTAGATGTTCGCAGAAGCTTCTGGGCTGCATGAACTATGTCAGTCAGTGGAACAGACTGCCACATGAAGCGACGAGTTCTCATTCACTTGATGTCTTTGAGGGGATGACTGGTCACCATCTGCCAATGATGCCTTGGTGGGTCTCATGCTGAGCAAGGGGCTGGATTTGATGCGTCTAAGGTCCCTCAACAAGTCCATGACCACGATCATCTCTGCCAATATTTTGATATTTTTCATTGTGAGAACCCATTCACGATATGCCCTCTTCTAGGAACCTAACCCAACACAGAAAGCGTTCAGCATCAGGTAAAGCCCTCCCACATCTCCCATGTATTGCAAAACTCAAACCATAAGGTAAGCCCTTCTGATATCTAGTCACCTTAGCATCCGAGTGATGCAAAATACCCAAGTTTAGGTGTATAGAAAGGATTCTGGTTTGTCCATTAAAATGTGTTTTCAAAATATTTCTTTAATTCCATTTTACAACACTGCCAACACTTTACAATTTATCAATATTTTAGATGGGAAGCACATGGAAACCGTAACAACAGTGTTCGGTATTTAGTATTTCAGGGTTCCAAAATCCACAAGGGATTCTGACCCTTCCTTGGCTGAGGGCCAACATATTGGAATGACTGTTTCCAATTTCATACTTTATTGCTGTGTTTACAATTAGTACTGTTGATTTTATTATATTCTTTTTAAGGTCTTTAAGGCCCAGAAAATATGTGCACCATGTGGAGCCGCCGTACCCTTGGGGAGCTTGAGGGGAGCAGCCGGGAGCAGGAGTGTTGTTGTTCCCTTATGAGAAGGCCATCAACATCCTCCCGGGCAGTTTCCTGGCCTGCTCACCCAGGGGCTTTTGCTGATAGACATAATAAAAACAAGCAGCCAGGGTTCAGTCTATCAAATGGGTTTGTCTCTTGGTCCACCCTACAACGCGGCTTGGCTTTTTCCTGCTTCCCCAGATCCTGACCTGCCAGGCAGGGAGCCACCCGGGGCAGGGAGATGATGGGGAACAGCACATGAATGGCGATTGCGCGCGTTTCCCATTTGGGAGAAAAGGTGCAATTCCAACGCTGGGGCAACGCTGGAGTCGGAGAAGGGAAAGGAGGCGAGCGGCGGCCGTGGGAGAAGGCAGGCGGGGATCGGCCGAAGCGCTGGGCTCTCCAGCATGTGAGCCGAGCAGGGCCGTCGGGCTCCTGCACCTATTCGGCGCTTCCGGGCTCGGCCCTTCGATACCCCCCCACCCGCCCCGAAGAGGGGGCCGCGCCCCAGCCGCCCTCCTCCGCCCCCTCCCTTCCCCCGCGGCCTTGGGGGGGGGTGGCCGTGCGGGGCTCCCCCCCGAAGGGGCCCCGGTGGTCAGAGAGGCCCCGGGCGGGTGAGGGGGGGGGCTCCTCTAATCCCCTCCCCCGCCCTGCCTGGGCCCCCTTCTTCTTCCGCCTCCTCCTCCCCCCCCGCCGCCCGAGCGCGCGGCCGCCATTTTGTCTGCGCCCCCCGCCCGGCGCTCCCGCCCTGCTCCCTCCGCCTCCCTCACCGCCCGCGCCGCCATTTTGTCGCCGCTGCCCCGCCGCCCGGCTCCGGTCTGCCGCCGGCCGCTTCTCCTCGCCCCGGCCCGGCGGCCGCAGCCTCGCCCCCACCTGGCGCCCTGCCCTGCCCGCCCCTCCCTGCTCGTCTCCCGCCGCCGCCCCGCGCACCATCGTAGCGCTCGGCCTGCTCGGCCAGCTTAGCCTGGTAGACGAGGTCCTCCCGGTCGTCCATGTCCGTGGGGCGAGGGCGAGGGCGGCGACGCGGGGCGGATGGAGACCGATGGTCCGGCGGCGGGGGGGCTCAGCCACGATCAGCTCTCGCTGCTCTCCGGGCAAAGATGGCGGCGGCGCCTCCTCCCGCTACATCCGGGCAGTGCGACCGCCGCGCGCAGGCGCCGCCACGCCCCCTCGCCCTCCTTAGCAACGACCGGCCCTTGGCAACCGCCGGGCGGACGCGGGCGGCGTCGCTACTTCTCGCCGAGACCGGCGCCCTGCAGGCCCTCAGAGAAGCGTCTGCGGCCTCGCTGTCTCCGGGGCGCCTTCCCCGAGGGAGCGGCGTCTCCTGACGGGGCGACTCCTGCGCTGAGCGGGCCGGGCCCTCGACCCCCACCCGGCGGGACCCCGCGTGGACGCGCCCGGCATCTTCACAAGTCGGTGCCCTCCAGGCCGCCCGTCCCCGGCAGAGCCAGACGCTGCTGCCCCGCTTCGTCCTCGGCCCGCCGTCTCCCCTCTGATCTCTTCTGCGGCCAACTTTCTAAGCCGCTTCGGGGCCCTTTCTCTGACGGGGACCCGGCACAGCCAGGCAGCGCTTCTCCGGTAGCTGCAGAGGAGCCCCTGGTGGCCCCTTTTTTTCCCTTGAGGAGGAGGAGGAGGAGGAGGGGGATTCCAGGTAGCCTTTGGCCAGTTAATGAGGGATGATCGGGCTAAGCCTGGGCCAATCCTGTTAATTGGAGCAGGCTGGCCCGATGCTCCTACACGCCCCACCTGCCTGTCCGAGGACTTTGACCAGGATGGACATTAAACGGGCAATTTGGAAGAATCTGGCTCTTCACCTGGAGTTCTCGGAGGCTACGACTGCTGCTACCATCTTTGCTACAAGCAGCCCTAACTTAACAACAGCAGTTGAGATGCTTTGCAATAGAAATCCCAGATGTTTGTTGTTTTTGAGCAAATGCTGTGGAGCAAGGGCTTCGTGTGGTTGCCATTGGCAACCTCCTGCCAGCTTCCCCATTGACATGACTTGGGAATGCTGCAGGTCCTGTGGGGTGGAGGAGGATGGTGAGGGTTGAGAGATGGGACACGTTCCAGCCCTTTGCTCTCAACTCTGGGTCCTGCCCAGCAGCCCTTGGGCAGTCTGGTTTTGATGGCTGTTGTGATAAAGCTGCCTGGTCCTGGACCTAATCATAAATGAAAGGGCCAATCTGGTATATAGTACCAAAACCTAACTGAGCTTTGAGGCCTGTGTTCACATCTCCCCTGCTCTAAAATGCAGCTTTAAACAGGAGGAAAGGTAGAAAAAATGAAACATAAAATTCCTCTTTTTTTAAATGAATTCGTCCAATAATCAAACAATATTATCCACAAATTAAATTTCTTTTCACACTGCTAACAGTCCCAGTCCAGTCTTTATTTTAAAGCTTCAAAATCCTCCCTTAATAGTTTGTTTCACTTTTAGGTCTGTGATCTTTCTCCATGTAATAAATTTAGTCAGCCAGGCCTAAAACCACAAACAGTACAAAAAGCCATATATAACGGGGGCTTGGTTAAGACCTGGGACCTTGGTCGCTTTTTCTCTTGGTATTCAACTGAGGGAGTGTTAATACCACTTAACCACGTGGTAACGCCATACTTGGAATACTGCATCCAGTTTTACCACGTTGTAAAAAAGGTGTTGAGACACTAGAGTGCACAAAAGGGAAACAAAGATGATTAGGGGAGGAGGCTAAAACATAAAGAATAGTTGCTGGAATTGGGTATGTCTGTTTTGATGAAAAGAAGGACTCGGGGTGACATGAACGCATCTTCCAATATTTGAGGGACTATCAGAGAAGAGGGGGGGTCAGCCGATTTTCCAAAGCACCCGAAGGCAGCACAAGAAACAACAGATGGAAACTAATGAAGGAGAGAAGCAATCTGGAATTAAGGAGAAATTTCCAGACAGTGAGAACAATTAGCCAGTGAAACAATTTCCCTCCAGGTGAATACTCCAACAATGCATGTTTTCAAGAGGCTGGACAATCATTTGTCTGAAATGGTATAGTTTCCTGCCTGAGCAGGGGTTGGACTAGAAGACCTCCAAGGTCCCTTCCAACTCTGTCATTCTGCAGCAGCTGATCTTGTCATTCACTATCACTCAAATGTATAGTTGCATTAGATAGCTATATAGAATTGTCACTATTTACTATTAAAATATTTTTATTGTATTTCACTTTTTAAAAAAGCATTTCTTCTTTGATAATGTATTTTTCTTTGTGTTTTGTTCTTTTATTTCTTTTTGTCACTATTCTAAAAACAAATTTTTAAAAAAATGTTTCTTTGAACAATATGATGCATCTTTAGAATCAGCCCACCCACTGCGTATCCATGCACTTACATTGTTACGGTAATGAAACACAAATTCCACTTTTGCTATTTTTATTTACGCCACATATTATACACATGTTGATTACAGGCTACAAAAAATAACTGTCAAGAAAGTGTGTAGTGTTATATAATACAGGGCACATTTTATATATGCTTTTGCTTTAGTTTGTGTACAGAATTTTTCACTCTGACAGCATGTTATTAAAATGATTAAAATACTTGCAGTTATAATAGATTAACAAGCTTTGATCACATCAGGTTTTATTATGAAATGCTGGGCTTGACTAAAATACTAGCTAGGAAAAAAAAACCCATTTAAACTGAGTAGTGTAATACTATGCAAAAATGCATCTCAAAATAAAAATAGTATCCAGTGGTGCTTTTATAGCAGGTCACTAATTCAGGGGAAAGTTACCTACCCAAAATGGGCTGGCTAGGAGGCCTTCAAGCAAAGCAATTGCTTCACTTGAGTAAGAAGCAGATCATGAAAATGCTTCTGATACCAGATGAAGAGGAAGCGTGATAATATTGCAACCATACTTTTAAAACTGAAATAAAGTGGTTGAAATATGAATATTGCAATAATACATTTGCTATTCTGTAGTTGATTTGCTGAACTCCAGTGGGATAATTCACACATTAAACCAAAGGCAAAGCATAATATATGAACGTATTGAATAGTTTTCCATACTATACTGTCATGGTTTAGTGAATAAAACAAAGTTGATTAGTTTTATAATATACAGGCAATATGGTTTATGAATCACAATAGCTGGTCAAAATTCAACAAACCACAGGGTCTATGTATCATTCCAGAAATTCTGAAGGGTCAACATTGCAGAATTGGTCACAGGGAATTTCCAACGTTACATACAATAAAAACATTGCCCTGGTGTTTCTAATGCTGCCAACTTGGCAGAGCCTAAGCAGAAATGTATTATAATAAACTATGTTTCTACTTAAATGCAGCGTATCCTGTTAAATAAAACTTCTGTATATCTCTTTAAGAGGTACTTCCTGCGAGAGTACAGAAAATCATCCAACCTCAATTGGAGAGATTCTGCCGTGTCCAAGAATACTTTAGGATCTGTTTCGGAAAAATCATTTTCAGGGAAACAAATCTTACTCTCTCTACTGAATTTCCCATAAAACAAATTCCCACAGCAAATTCCCACAAAAGGTGGCACTGCTGCCTTTCCTAAAACCCTTGGGAAGTATAGTCGAGGCGTGCCAAGAACTTGGTTTCAGAACAAATAATCTCCCAGCCTCAATGACCCACTGGGCAGCAGTGCTTTGCATGGTGTCACCAATGGGTAACCGTTTTACTAGGGAATGGACCATTCCGATCTCTGGATCCATAGAAGTTGGGATCTACAAACTTCCATTATGTTGGAAATCCGACTTAACCACTGAGGATGATTGGGTAGTACATCCCATAAGCCACAGCCAACTCCCCTGCAAAATACACTTCAGCCCAGCCCTTTATGGGTAATGCAACCGTGTGTAAGGATTGACCTGTGCGCTGCTCTCTTCATATCCTAATTGATTGTGTTTTTTTTGGGGGGGGGAAGGGGTGCATGGGACTTCCATGAGAGACAAGTGGGATCATTTCAATATTCTTCAAGCAAGAACAGAATGGCAGCATTGTTGCATTAAGCACTGAAGGGCCTCTTCCTCCTTTGTTAATGGGATATGAGATGGCCAATTACACACCTGCAGTCCATTCTTGGGAAGAGTATCAAGGGAGAGGCACGTTTTGATCAGCAAAGGGAATTTTGTTGGTTCAAGGTTATTCTTTTTCTAGCAATATTAAGTCAAAAGGAAACTTGGCAACAAGCAGTCTGGGAAAGGTTAGTAGAAAAATAGGTTTCTTCAAGTCTTGAGTAGTAGTGGAAAGATATTGTGTGTGTGTAAACTATTTATGTTTTAGAATCAATGCAAAAGCATTTTAGTATTTTTATTAGTTTATTAAAAATAAGTTCTTCATGAAACCACCATCGGAATGCTTTGCAGATGGAACCATAGTTTGAAAGGAACCATTTATAGAAGAAAGTATTTGGCATTTTCATTTATCATGGCAATATTTGCCTTGCTATATGGAGTAAGTAGAAAGTACTAAAAGGAAATTTTCAGGCACTCATCTCTTTCTATAATTGGCTAATGCTTTGGAGTGTAGTGCTCAGATAAGTCGGCAATTAAAAAAGTACAATGAACACAGTTCTCTGCCCTTTAAGGGAAGCTTAACATTCCACCAATATTTAATTTCCATTAACATCTACCTCTGAAATTAAGTCAGCTACTTGCTATGTCTGTACTAAAGACAAATTTTTGGAACTCACAATAATGAGCAGACTTCGCCCTAACGCATCCAAAATATAATCGTTAAGCTCCAGCTATCCCAGTATCAAAATACACTTAGAAAATAGACCAGGGCGATGCATAGTGTACTCATTTTGCAACAAGCAGTTATGAGACAGAAATTACAATATATATATCAGATCCAAAGAGAGGAATATGTAGGCTAGCAAGCCGTGAGTGTCCTACCAAGCCACTCGGGTTATCTACCTACAGAGAAAGCCATGCAACTGACGAAGCCCGAGAGCTCCACAGCCCCGGGTAGCATTCTCGTCCTACTCTGGGGGTGGAGGTGGTGGTGGTGGTGGTGGGGGAATGTAATGTCTTTGACCTACCTCTTGGCACAGAAGCCGTGCCCTGAAAACACAAGCCCCCCACGAGTGTTGTGTCCCAGGGACAGTTCATCTTCAATGCCAGAATGCTGGCAGAAGCCACCCTCCTTTTGACTTCTCAAGAAAGAGTCCCCATTGCTGCAGCAATGAAACGCCGTGTGCTTGCTCCCATCCGTAAGCAGAGCGGTGGGGTCCTTTTCAGCTGAAGTCCTCTTCGGGATTCTGTTGATCCAGCATCCGGACATGGGTGAATGGGAAATGGCCGCGCCTGCCGTTGCACTCTCCTTCCCACTGGCCACTCATGTTAATCTTGGTGACCTTGACTAGTTCACCAACCTGCAAAGCAAGAAAGACATCACACTGTCAACCCTGCGAATGACTCCGCCATTCCTTGGGCAGGAATCCAAACAGCGACGCTTCTGTTTCTGGGGAAAGGCGCCCTGGCTAACCGTCGCGTGTTCAACGGAAAGCAATATGGTTAAAGAAGGAACCGGTGGCGGCGGCGGCAGTAGCTGCTCCTAGCCTGGTCCTTCGACAGCAAGAGCTGCAGCTTTCCTCCTTTCCCACCAAGGGGGAAATACGGCATGCGAATTTCTGAACAACCTCAGGTTTTGTTCCAAAGGAAGGCAGGGCTGTGCAGTAGAGTTCCTTTCGTGCAAGAAAGCAAAGAATTTGCCTTTGTTACTCAGTGGACTTTCAGCACAAATTGTGATCTAACTCATCCAAACGCCTATAGGGAAAACTCAAACACCAAAGCAGGGTGGATAAAATAGATTAAAAATAAATTTAAAAACCAGATTTTTAAAAAAATTTAAATTGATTTTTTAAAATCAAATTTATTTTAATAAAATGCTTTTGGAGTAAAAATCTATCTGTCAGTGAGTCAACAGCAGGTAAGAGGAGCCGCTGCGGGACAGAGATGACAGTTGCTCTTTAAACATTTTGATTTAAATCACAATTTAAATCAACTTGATTAAAATCAAATCCACCCTGCCCCAAAGGTTAAGAATGACTAGAATTCTGCACAATCAGCACTATTGTTTATATTATTTTATTTACCCCTGGAGCCACATCTCCAAGCCTGCCAGGCTGAAAAGTCAGATAGAGCTCTGTTGTCATGCCTCGTCACTCTGGCAGTTCTGCTTAACAGTGATGCCTTTGGAAACCATTACAGAACAATCCCAGCTTGAGAACAGAGTAATTTTTTCATGGGAACAAGGGTGTGTTATCCTTTAAATATGTAAGCCAAGATTGTCCCAATTAGTGTTCCTCAATAGCCCATTGTGGGATTCCTCCCAAGGCAAAGGCAGAGGCACCAAAGAACCAGTCTAAACACTGGGCTGCTACTACCGATATCCTAGGCAGTCCCGGTCTTCCATGGAAGTATGGAAGCAGTTCAAGCATCACAATCCGGCTAACCAGAGGTAGTCCTTCACTTACAACAGATTGTTTAGTGGCCGTTTGAAGTTACAACGGCACTGAAAAAAGTGACTTATGACCATTTTTCACACTTATGACTTGTAGCATCCACATGGTCACGTGATTTACATTTGGATGCTTGACCACTCAGGCACATTTATGCCGGTTGCAGTGTCTCCGAGTTATGTGATCCCCTTTTGCAACTTTCTGACAAGCAAAGTCAATGGGGAAATCAGATTCACTTAACAACCGTGATACTAATTTAACGACTGTAGTGATTCACTTAACAAATGTGGCAAGGAGAGTCGACAAATGGGGCAAAACTCAACAAATGTCACTTCCCAAGTGAAGTAGCACCCCAACCCTTTCCCAGTGCCATTTCCTGCCTTATCCTGCTGCTTTAGAAGAAATCAAGCTGAGATACATTTAGCTGACACCAGGGAAGAGTTAATGTGTATCAAACCTCTAAGCAGTGTAACCCATGACCTTGGGCACGAAAGGCCAAGTTAGATTTAGTAACTTTTCCTCTGAAAAATGCTTCAGACAGAACTTAAGTAATCAGTGTGTTTCTCTCAGGAGAGGCAAATACAGACAGCACTCACAACACAGAAATACTATCCATTTCAAGGAGATCACGCTAGTCTTTCTGCATGCTACATTGTGAGGAACATCAGCACCAGTGGCTTGGAAGCCTTGCTGCTCGCTGGGTTCCCCCCCTGTTCTTTTCGAAACGGAAGGACCCGAGTGAGAATTCCCTCTGCACTGCGCCACTACGTACCTCCAAGGCCAAGGCTGTCTTGTCATAAGCATTAGGGACCCGCTTCTGGATGACCCGGGCAAGTATTGGCCCATTCTGAAGATTGGGAAGTGGCGTATTGATGCTAGGCTGGGCATAGGGACCTGGTTCTGGCCCACCCAACGCCTGTGGGACCGTACTATCCTGGTTACTTCCAATCGGAGCGGAGACTGCAGCAGAGGCAGCCTTATACTTCTCGACATAAGGAACCGGTATCATGCCTCGCCTGCCACCACCGTCCTCTGCATTCCACCACTGCTCTTCGGGTTTTTCCCAGATCCTCAGTATGTCTCCTTTCTTAAATGGGAGGTCTTCCTCATCATTGCCACTAAAGTCAAAAAGAGCACGTACATATTCAACTTCTTCCTGCCTGAGCTGCGCATCATTGTGATGCTTTGATTTTGAAACAGGCTCTATCAACGTTGTAGTGTCCAAGTAGTGTATTTTGTAGAACTCCAACAAAGCTGGTAAGGAATCAAACTCTTGATCACCTATCCGAAACTTAGGAGACGACCCTGCGAGCGGGGAAACAAAAAGATAATTAAACAAAATAGGAAATACCAAGAATAGCATCCAACCAATAACTCATTTTGTTTCTTAAAAATGAAAAACTAAATAAATAATGTCCATTACTTGACAGTACCATTATTGCATCTGTACATAACTTATGCACAAATTCACTTTGTAAGCAGCAAAATTAAGCGGAGGCTCTTCAGAGGCAATTCAAACTCAAAAGAAGATATCAGCCCCTTGAACTAAAGGGAACAACTACAAACCTAAATGTGACTTGACCACAACTTGACTTGGGCCTTGAGAGCCGCCACAGGAAGGGTCCTAATCCTCACCATTCAGCCCAGAGGACAGAGGCAACCAACTGGGGCTTCTGTGGCCTAAAAGGCCTTTTGCAAACAGAGGAGCCAAATCCTGACTGCCAAAGAGCATTTTATTCAACTACACGGAAGAGGCGGCAGCAACAGGCGACACCGGCTCATCTCAAACAGCAAAAGCAGCCGGCCCTGCTGGGGGCGTGGATGGGAGGCCGCGAGGGGATCTTAGGGATGGGTAAGTCGAAAGCGATTCCACCAGAATTGCAGCCAGGACGCCCCGCTCGGCCGCATCCCGAGGACACCCGGGCGAAGGAGAGACCTCCCAGCCGCTTCCTCGCCCGGGCGGCGGCGGCGGCGGGGCAGAGGCCGGAAAGGGGGGAGTGGGGGGGGGACTCACCGGGCGCCGGGGGGGCCGCCCCCGCCCCGCCCCCGCCTTGGCTGTTGACGATGTAGTGCGAGACGCGCGAGCTCTCGGAGACGGAGAGGACGAAGTCGCCCAGGATGCTGCCCGAGTCCCGCACCAGGAAGGTGCCGTGGCGCTGCCCCTGCAGGAGCTCCACCGCCTCCGCCCGGCTCAACCGTCCCCAGTACCAGCTCGCCTGGTCCTCCGCGTCGAACTGCCCGGCCATGGCCGGCGGGGGAGAGCGGCAGCGTCGCCGCCGATCGCGCGCGCCCACCCGGTCGCCGCCTCCCGCAGCCGCCCAAGATGGCGGCCGCCGCGCCTACTCGCCGGAAGTGACGACGCTCCGCCGGAAGCCGTTGTTGCGGCCTTCGCGGTGGTGTCATCAGAGTGCGCCTGGGGGAAGGCGGCCGGGCCTGGAGGCTGCCGCGCCTGTGCTCTGCGCGGCGCTCGAGACCGGCCTCGGAGCTTCTCCCGGAGGGCAGCGGAAGGTTTTTCTTGCCTCGGCCCTGCCTGTTGGCAGTTGGGGCAGCGGGGGCGTCCGCTAAAATGATCCACGCGTTAGTTTGGCGCTTGACCGCCGCTCTTATTACGTCTGTGTAGACGCGATTCTCCCCCCCCCCCCCGAGGGCCCAGTCCCACCCGGAACGAGGGCGGTGAATCCCCGAGACCAGCAAGCCGGGGGCGGCAACCGGTGGTTTCCCGCGATGCAGGGGCGGGGAGAGACCCGCGTTGGACCCTTCGAAAGAGGGGCCGAGGACCCCTGGCCGGCATCACAATGTGGAGGCAGGAGTTGGAGTTGGAGTTTATTCAATTTGTAGGCCGCCCTATTCCCCCCAAAGGGACTCAGGGCGGCTGAACAAAAGCCAAGGGAGGGGAAATTACAAAAAGTAAGACAAAGACAATCAGACAATACGAACAATTTAAAAGCACAACAGACACAGCAAATTCGAGTAGGGGGGGGGAACTCAACCCCAGGCTTGCTGGGACAGCCAGGCCTTAACGGCTGTCCGGAAGGCCTGAAAAGTGGAGAGGGTCCGAATCTCCACGGGGAGCTCGTTCCAAAGGGCCGGAGCAGCCACAGAGAAGGCCCTCCTCCGAGTAGTCGCCAGCCAACGTTGGCCGGCAAATGGGATACGGAGGAGGCCTAATCTGTGGGATGTAATGGGTCTTTGGGAGGTAATTGGCAGCAGGTGGTCTCTCAAGTACCCAGGTCCAATACCATGAAGGGCTTTATAAGTAATAACTAGCACCCTGAAGTGTATCCAGAGACCAATAGGTAGCCAGTGCAGCTCGCGGAGGATAGGTGTAACGTGGGTGTACCGGGGTACACGCACAATCGCTCGCGTGGCTGCGTTCTGGACCAGCTGGAGTCTCCGAACACTCTTCAAGGGCTGCCCCATGTAGAGCGCATTGCAGTAGTCCAGTCTTGAGGTAACGAGGGCATGAGTGACTGTTGTAAGATCCTCCCGGTTCAGGTAGGGACGCAATTAGTGCACCAGGCGGACCTGGGCAAACGCCCCCCTGGTCACAGCCGACAACTGATGATCTAAAGTCAGCTGTGGGTCCAGGAGGACTCCCAAATTGCGCACCCTGTCTGAGGGGGCGTATAATTTCACCCCCCAGCCTGAGAGATGGAATACTAAGCCAATTTGTGGGAGGAAAAAACACAAGCCACTCGGTCTTGTCAGGATTGAGCGCCAGCCTGTTCACCCCCATCCAGAAGGGTCAGCAGAAGGCAGCACTTCCCCCCTCCAGAGCCCCGACCAAAGGATACTCTGGTGGGGAAGGTGGGGAAGACTGAGGGGCCAAGAAGGATGAGGGTCCCCAGGCACAACTGGCCCTGTTTCAATTCCAGTCCTGAAGCTTCCCGAAAGGGCTCCAGATAATCATCTTCATGATCCTTCCAGGCTGTTGTGCATCCACATTCTCAAGATCCTGCTCTAAAAAGAAAAGGTTGGATACAGTGCGGAAATGATCTAGTATGGTTTGGTCTAGAGACAGTTACAATACAATACAATAGCAGAGTTGGATGGGACCTTGGAGGTCTTCAAGTCCAACCCCCGGCCTAGGCAGGAAACCATTTCAGACAAATGGCTGTCCAACATCTTCTTACCCGTTACTTGAGAAGGGGATGAGTCAGCACCTCAAGTGGCAAAGGGACAGCCCCATTATCTCCTGGATAATAAGATAATAAGAGCGGTCGTCCGGAGCTTGAGGAGGCTCGAGGAAAGCCTACAGAGCCGGGGTGGGGCCAAAACTCCCCCTCCCGCCATAGTGCAGGAGGCTGACTAGGCTACGCCCACCCAGCAATCAGGCAGAGAACCCCTTGCTAAGATTTTTGAAGCCCGCCCCTGCAGGAAACCCTGCACCACTTCGTTTAAATGGTTATCCAACCTCATCTTAAGAATGTCCAGTGATGGAGCATTCACAACTTCTGGAGGCAAGTTGTTCCACTGATTGTTTCAACTATCGGGAAATTGTGGAAAGCAGGAATGGAAAATCCTAAGGTATACTGTAGACCCATGCTTCTCAACTTGGGCAGTTTTAAGGTGTGTGGACTTCAATTCCAGAATTCCCAAGGCAGCGTGAATTCGCCCATCTTAAACTTGCTAAGACTGAAAAATGATGATCTACAGATAGGGATATTTCCATTCCCCTTTTACTGGTTCTTACTTACTTATGAGCAATCATAATGCAAAATCTCCACTTCCACCCCATCCCAGACAAAATGGTAATTCAAAATCCTCACTTCCATTTCATCAAATTCCCTGACTAACCTGCCTTCCAGCTCTTCTCCTGCATGCAGGGCAACAAAAGAAGACCATGTGACTTCCAGTTTAAAAAATGTTCAGCCAGGCCTTTCAACTTCTCGGGGGGGGGGGGAAGGGGGGGGAGATCTTGTGAAGTTGGAAGGTCTGACAATGTTTTAAAAAACCTAGTGCTCACGTGGTCTTTTGGGCTGCAGGGGGGTGACAGCCTCCCAGCTGATGGGTGCTGCAGGTTCATTTACACTTTCACAGCCTCCCAGCTGATCAGCACAGCTCCCAGTCAGGCCCCTGCAGCTTCCCCACCCCCTGAATGGCAACCCTGGTGTGTGTGTGTGTGTGTGTGTGTGTGTGTGTGTGTGTGTGTGTGGCAGCCAGTGGTAGGATTTGCCAGTTTGCCGAACTAAGCAGAATATTAACATCTGGTTCGCTTGAACTAGTGCGAACCAGCTGCAGCCCACCACTAGGTTCCAAGCTATTTTCCAAAGCACCTTCCAAAAACCAGACGAGGAATAATGGGTGGAAACTGAACAAGGAGAGATTCAACCTGGAAATAAGGAGAAATTTCCTGACAGCAATTAACCAATGGAACAGCTTGCTTTCAGAAGTTCTGGGAGCTTCATCACTCGAAGCTTTCAAGAAGACTGACATCTGTCAGAAATGGTGTAGGGTCTCCTGCTTGGGTGGGGGATTGGACTAGATGATTTACAAGGCCCCTTCCAACTCTGTTAATCTGTTAAAGCCCAGTTGCCTCCTGAAAAAGCACCTTTAGCACCCATAAAAGGTAATTTGTAAATAAAGGCAGGGGGAGATAGAATTAGAATTAGAGTAGTGGGAGATATAATTAGGGATGGAGATAATGTATTCATTTAAACCGGTTTAGTTCAATGTAATAGCTGTCTCGCACCTGTCTTTCACAGTACTCTTTTCAAATTTGGATACTGTCCCCTTTATAAACAAATTACTAGTCTATATAGACAGATAATCTATCTAGAATCTCTAATCTGTGCTCTCCAAGCAGAAATTAGGTGTCCAATTCAGCCATTCCATTCTACGGAGATGCCACGCTATCCGCCCCCCACCCCCCACCCCAAAGATCCCGCAGGAGAAGAGCAGTCTGGACAACCGTGGGATTTGGCAGGGTGAGAGCTGTGAACCATAAACATAAAGTTTTTGCTGTGACCCAGCATAACAGATACAGCGCCCTTGGTGACCCTAATGGGGACACTAGAGAGACAGGTCAAGGTAGTTGTGATAATGATGACTCAAATAAGCAGGGGATCGTGGTTCAAAATGAAGAACTTACTTCGGAAAGGCGAAATGGGGAACCAGGTATCACACATCAGTCGCACAAGAAGAGCAAGGTATGCAAAAAGAGAAGTCACCACCTGGTCGGTGATTCAATCATAAGGGATGTAAATTTAGGAAAGGATATGTAGGTTTTAAAAGAGGTCAGGTGTCTCCCAGGTGCTACTGCCAGCAGAGACGAGAGGTGTAATCTTAAGATAGTCAAGAATGCAAGTAAGGACTGTGATGTTGATGCTATTATACATCTTGGCACAAATGGTCTGTCCCAAAAAGATGTACTTTCTGTGCAGAATGATTTCCAGAGCTTGGGGGATGAACTTAGTAGTATAGATTTGTAGGCTTATCTTTTCAGAGGTTTTACCAGTATATAAGGACCAAAAAGGGAAAGGGCAGCGTGTAGCAGAGTTTAATGTGTGGCTAAAAGAGTGGTGTAAAAGGGAAGGCTTTGGTTTTATTAGTCACAATGTCTGCAGCTGGTCCAATGAAAAACTGTAGAAAAGAGATGGTTTGCACCCATCCAAGAAAGGGACTGAATTACTTGGCATTAAATTCACAGATTTTCGGGATAAACATTTAAACTGAACAGCGGGGACAGAGAATTAATTGATACAAAACATTTCTGTCCCTAGCAATCTAAAATTCATAGGGTTATCAGTGCATGTAACAGATGTTTGTGCGGGTAAGATTATCACTCCCGCTGTCAAGCAAAACCAAGCATTTAATAGTGAGTGCCATTCCATGTGCACGAATCATACAAGTGGCAAGAAAATAGGGGAAGTCAGGCATAACATAGGTTATGTAGACAGTAAACACAGTGTCAATCAAAATGGACTCAAATGTCTATACACCAATGCACAGAGTATGAGGAATAAACAGGGCGAATTAGAAATTCAAGTAAAAGAGGGCAGATATTATACAATATTGTTGCCATTACAGAAACTTGGTCGGATGAAACCAAATGGAACATACAGCTAGAAGGATTTAAATTATTTAAAAGAAATAGACCAAATAAAAGAAGAGGTGGAGTTGCACTATATAAGAAATAATTACCTCTCTACAGAAATAGAGCACAACAATGATGAGAACTATCTTGAATGCATTTGTGTCAATATTAAAGGTTGTGGGGGAAATGATATTGCCATAGGTCTATACTACAGGCCACCCAACCAAGCAGAGGAAGTAGATGAACTTTTTGCTAGTCAGGTAACTAAGGTATGTAGGAAGCTCACCACAATAGTAGTGGTTTTTTTTAACTACCCTGACATCAACTGGGAAACAAACTCTGTACCAAGTGGAAGAACAAACCTAACAAACCTAGCAGAGAACTTTCTTTCCCAAAAAGTAGAGAAGGGAACAAGGGGATCAGCAATATTGGACTTAATTCTCACTAACAGAGGGGAAATGATAGAAGATGTTGAAGCCACAGGAACCCTGGGGATAAGTGACATTGCAATATGCAAACACAAGTAGTAGAACAAAGTGAAACTAGAGTCTTGGACTTTAAGAGAGCTAATTTCAATAAACTTAGAGAGAGCTTGGGAAAAATTCCATGGATGAGAATCCTCAAGGGGAAAACAACTCAAGAAGCTTGGGAAATTTTGAAAAATGAGATTACAAAAGCCCAGTCTAGCACAATACCAATGAAGAAGAAAAATAACAGCTCCCAAAAGAAACCAGCATGGCTGCATAAAGAACTCTCTGACAAATTGAAAGACAAAAAAGATAAGTATAAAAAGTGGAAAGATGGGGACATAACTAAGGCAGAATATCAGCAAATAGCCCGAGTCTGTAAAGATGAAGTGAGGAAAGCTAAGGCTCACAATGAAGAAAGTCTTGCCACAAAAGTAAAAAACAAAAAAAGCTTCTTCCAACATGTTAAAGGAAACAATTGGTCCATTGCTGGGAGAAAATGGCAAGACGGTGACAAGCGACAGGGAGAAAGCAGAACTATTTAACTCATGTTTTGCATCTGTCTTTACACAAAGGGATAAAACAGTCCAACCTATCAAAAACAGCACCACAAGAATCAGATTAGGAACACAAGTTGAAATAGGGAAGAAAATGGTAAGCGAGCACCTGTCTACCCTAGATGAGTTCAAATCACCAGGGCCGGACGGATTACACCCCAAGGTTCTGAAGGGACTGGCAGATGAGATCTCAGAACCACTGAACTATATCTTTCAGAGATCCTGGAGCACCGGGGAACTGCCAGAAGACTGGAAAAGAGCTGATGTGGTTCCCATCTTCAAAAAAGGTGGGGGGGAAACATCCAGGAAACTAAAGACCTATCAGCCTGACCTCAATACCAGGAAAGATTCTGGAAAAGATAATCAAGCAACAAATTAGTGAACACCTAGAAGCAAACAAATACCCAAAAGCCAACATGGGTTTGTCAAAAACAGATCACGCCAGACTAATCTCATTGCCTCCTTTGATAATGTGACAAAATTAGTGGACCAGAGGAATGCCGTCGATATAGTTTACTTGGACTTCAGTAAGGCATTTGATAAGGTAGACCATAACCTACTACTACATAAAGAATGTGGGTTGGACAGCATCACCACCAGATGAATTTGTAACTGGCCGACCAACCGCACTCAATGTGTAGTTGTCTGTTGTAATATAGTTCCTTGTGCAGGTGGGTGTCCTCCATGGCCTAGTTCATACTAGGGCCTGCAGAGTCACGGTGAATCACACAGGAGAAAACAAACTCCTAGAAAGCCATAACATCCTTATCGTTAACGTTATTGTTAGGGTTAACCTTAACGTTATCGTTATGGTTAACGTTATCGTTAGGGTTAACCTTAACGTTATCGTTATGGTTAACGTTATCGTTAGGGTTAACGTTATCGTTAGGGTTAACGTTATCGTTATGGTTAACGTTAACGTTATCGTTAGGGTTAACGTTATCGTTAGGGTTAACGTTATCGTTAGGGTTAACGTTATGGTTAACGTTATCGTTAGGGTTAACCTTAACGTTATCGTTAGGGTTAACTTTATTGTTAGGGTTAACGTTAACGTTAGGGTTAACGTTATCGTTAGGGTTAACCTTAACGTTATCGTTATGGTTAATGTTATCGTTATGGTTAACGTTATCGTTAGGGTTAACCTTAACGTTATCGTTATGGTTAACGTTATCGTTAGGGTTAACCTTAACGTTATCGTTAGGGTTAACGTTATCGTTAGGGTTAACGTTATCGTTAGGGTTAACGTTATCGTTATGGTTAACGTTATCGTTAGGGTTAACGTTATCGTTAGGGTTAACGTTATCGTTATCGTTAGGGTTAACGTTATCGTTAGGGTTAACGTTATCGTTAGGGTTAACGTTATTAGGGTTAACGTTATCGTTAGGGTTAACGTTATTGTTAGGGTTAACGTTATGGTTAACGTTATTGTTAGGGTTAACGTTAACATCGTTATGGTTAACGTTATCGTTAGGGTTAACGTTAACATTAGATTACACAAGGAAGAGAAACTCAAAAAAAAGACAAATGCATAAAGCTTTAGACAATGACTATAAAATACTTGAAAGAGACCTACAGAGAGCACCACAAAAAAAAGATGTTAAAATAAAAATGGACATAATTAAACACAAAATGGACCTATTAGAAAAGGAAGAACTGGCACAAAAAATTAGAGGTGCCAAACAGAATTATTTTGAAAATGCGAACAAACCAGGCAGGTGGTTAGCATATAAGATGAAAAAAGAGAGAGAAACAAAGAAAATACCTCAACTAAGAGATAAGCAAGGAGAAATTCAATATGGAAATACCGAAAAAATATATTATACATGACTACTACGTTAAACTCTATGAACAAGAGAAGGTGGAGGAGGGACGAGTCAAAAAGTATTTACAAGATGCTAATCTCCCCCAGGTACCAGATGAAACTAGAACAATGTTAGAAAGAAAAATAACAATGATGGAACTAACAGAGGCTCTTAAAAAACAAAATAATGGGAAAGCCCCAGGACCAGATGGCCTACCCGTGGAATTCTACAGAACATTTGAAGAAACATTGACCCTCCCACTCCTACAAGTCATGAATGAAGTGATGACTGAGAACCAAATGCCGAAGTCATGGTCAGAAGCGTATATCACATTACTACCCAAGGAAGAGACTGATTTAACACAAATCAAGAATTATAGACCAATTTCTTTATTAAACTCAGACTACAAGCTATTTGCATCTATACTAGCTGAGAGACTTAAAAAATACTTAAATGGCTTCATCCATTCAGATCAAAATGGCTTTTTACCTAAAAGACAAATCAATGACAATATGAGAATAATTTTGAATACCTTGGAATACTATGAGGCCCACCCAGAAAAACAATTGGCACTGATGTTCCTCGATGTGCAGAAGGCCTTTGATAATGTGAATTGGCAGTTTATGTTTATGCAACTGGAGCAGATGAACTTTGGCAAGAAATTCACTCAAAGTATACGAACGATATACCAGAAACAAGCAGCAAAGATAATGGTAAATGGAGAACTAACAGAACCGATTGAAATAAAGAGAGGTACAAGACAAGGCTGCCCACTATCACCGCTACTCTTTGTCCTAACACTAGAGGTCTTAAATAGAAAGATCAGAGAAGAAGAAGAAATAAGAGGAATGAAAATTAAGAGAGAAGAGTATAAACTGCAAGCGTTCGCAGACGACTTAGTTTTCATTCTTGAAGATCCATTAGAAACCGCACCCAAATTGTTAGAAAGAATAGAGGAATATGGAGAAGTAGCAGGCTTGAAAATAAACAAAGATAAAACAAAGATCATGACAAAGAATATCCCAGCTACACAAAAGGAACAGTTGTCAGAAATGTTGCAGATTCAAAACGCAAGTAAGATTAAATATTTGGGGATACATTTATCACCTAGATGTAGCACTCTTAAAGAGGATAATTATACCAGATTAAAACGACAAATAGCAACCGATTTGGAGAAATGGGAAAACTTGCATTTATCAATGATGGGAAGAATTTCCACAATTAAAATGAACATTCTACCTAGAATTCTATATCTGTTTCAGACAATCCCAATTAGACTGGGTAAGGATTTTTTTCTAGACTTAAATAAAATAGTTTTGAAATTTATTTGGCAAGGGAAAAAAGCTAGAATAAAGCTTAAATTACTACAAGATGTTAGATCAAGAGGAGGTTTTGGTTTACCCGATTGGGAGCTATACTATCAGGCAGCAAACCTGATGTGGATTAAGGAGTGGATATCATTAAAAAACTCTAGATTATTGAACGTAGAAGGTCACGATTTGCTGTTGGGATGGCATGCTTTCTTATGGTATAAGGGAACTAAACCACATGGTTATTTTAGAAGACATTATATAAGGGAGGCGTTGTTGTTAAATTGGGAAAAGATTAAAAAATTACATTATTTAAAAATTCCAGTCTGGACATCAACAATTGAAGCATTCTCGTATCCGATAATACATAAAAAGGAACAAACAGTTAGATATATAGAATTATTGAATACAGAGGGTGAGCTCAAATCTAGTCGAGTTGAAGCAAGAAGGGATGGAAATGAACTGGTATTCATATGTACAGATACAATCTAGATATAATGAAGATAGAAAAACTAAAGGTCTCTATAATAAAATGACTGAGCTAGACAAAATTCTAACAGGTACCGATGAAAAAGTAATTAAAAAACTATATGGATATTTATTGGAGTTTAAATTGCATGAAGAACAAGTTAAAGAAACTATGATTGCTTGGGGGAAAAATTGTAAGTATGGGATTGATTTAGAGAATTGGCAGAAATTGTGGTCTCAAAATTATAAAATGACAATGTCTACTGCATATAGAGAAAACTTGTATAAGATGTTTTACAGGTGGCATCTACCCCCGACCAGAATCGCAAGAATGTTCAAGAATAAATCAGAAAAGTGTTGGAAATGTCACCAGATACCTGGCTCATACTACCACATGTGGTGGATTTGCACTGAAGCCAAAAGATACTGGACTAAAATCCACATGTGGTTGGAGAAAATGATACACAAACAAATAGACTTTAAATCAGAGGTCTTTTTATTGGGAATTTTACCAGAAACCTACAACAAAGACTTAAAATATTTGATTGTAAATGTGTTAACAGCAGCCAGAATTGTATTTGCAAAAAACTGGAAAAATGAAACAATACCAAAAGAGGAAGA
This sequence comes from Thamnophis sirtalis, assembly GCF_051295495.1. NCBI lineage: Eukaryota > Metazoa > Chordata > Lepidosauria > Squamata > Natricidae > Thamnophis > Thamnophis sirtalis. Next base: position 31,075 of record NW_028261397.1, on the reverse strand, counting down.
AATCATTCGAAAAATAATGGACTGTGCCGAAATGAGTAAATTGACATTTGAAATTAGAGAGCAAGAGGATGAACAATTTTATAAGATATGGGACTTGTTTTATCAATGGCTAAGGGAAAAAAAACAAAATTTTGGAAATGAAAAATGATACACTTATGCCTTAATTGGAAAAAGTAAATGATGATATAATTATGCTGTGAAATAATTCAACAATGATATAAGGAAGTACTAATATAAGGTCTGGTGATATAATGTATAAGGTTAAGAACTTATAATGATATTTCGCTGCTGATAAGGCAATTCTAATAGGGGAACAAATGAAAACTGGTATATATAGGCAGCGATGCCTTGTTGAACAATGAAGGAATAAGATCTCTGTTTGAAGGTATGAAATGCAAGGTTAACAATGAATAGAAGTATATTCTCTGGGGGAAAATAATGCTAATGCTAACTGAATATATATTGTAGAAGGAAAATGAGATCTTTAGTTACATTAGAGGAAATATCTGAGATGGTAAACATTATTTGAAGATGTAGATGTTAAAACAACCGTAATCAAACGACATGCTGTATGTGATGATGGTTTTTTTTTTTTCCCCTTTCCTTCTTGGACCTTTTTTTTGTCCTTTTTGGCCTCCCCCCCTCCCCCTACCTTTTTCCCCCCCCTCTCTCCCTTGTTTTACTTTGTTGTTTTTTGTTTTTTAAACCCTAGCTTATTGTGGTGCTTATTAAATATACAATAGAGAGATACGGGATGTATAAACTTAGTAGGGATGCACCTGTGATTAAACGACATATTATATGTGAAGATGGGTTTCCCCTTCCCCCCCCTTTTTTTCCCCATCCTCTCCCTTTCCCATTGTTGTCTGTGTAACAAAAAATAAAAATAATTAAAAAAGAACTCTATGGAAATGACTATGCCAGAAATGTTGCACTATGTCCAACGTTTTTAATGTCCACCTAATAAAAACCTTTTAAAAAAAAGAAAGAAAGAAAAGCCACATTTTTCCTCCCTATGATTTGTTCCCTCTGGGATAGGAGTCTCAAAAACTTACTGGTTCTGTCTTGGAGAACCATTGAAAGGGGTTGAAGGGGTAACTCAAGCGTCTTTGTAGCCATCCACGCGACCTATTAGATCCCATCGATTAGGCCTCCTCCGAGTCCCATCTGCCGGTCAATGCCGACTGGCAACCACGCGGAGGAGAGCCTTCTCGGTGGCAGCTCCGACCCTATGGAACGATCTCCCCGTGGAGATTCGTACCCTCACCACCCTCCAGACCTTCCGCACAGCCCTCAGCATCTGGCTATCCCGTCAGGCCTGGGGCTAAGACTGTAACCCGCCCGAATGGTATGAATGTTGTGTTTTTTAATGATGTATTGTCTTATATGTTAAAAGTTTGTCTCCCCCTCCCCTTTGGGTTGTGAGCCGCCCTGAGTCCCCCCAGGGAAAAGGGCGGCATATAAATAAACTTCTACAATCTACAATCTACAATCCGAAACTCACCTCCAATATCTTCCAGATCATGAAGAAGACAATAATCAAGGGGAGAAAATACTTCTCAAGAGCCAAAACCCCAAGACAGAGAGCTGACGGCTCCATCTTGGGAGAAAACCCGAATAGCTCAGGCTGGTTTCAAACATGAACAGGGCTTTAATATGATGTCCTCTGGGCGCATCATAAAGGCCTCCTGCAGCACCATGCCAAAACCCGTCTCACCAAAGTCTCTGATGACCCTCTTCTTGGACATTGCCAGGCCTTTTCTACCATTTGCACCTAGAACATGGCATCATCCCCTTGCTAGAATTCACGGTGCTCCACGCAGGTCTTTAGGTTTTTATCATCTGGAGTTTAGAACCTCAGAACATCAGTCAATCAGAAGAGAGCTGGAAGGGAGCTTGGAGGTCTTCTAGTCCAGCCCCAGGCTCAAGCAGGAGACCCTATACCAGTGGTGGCAAACCACCTTCTTATGGTGTGCCAAAATTGCGCCCACGCGTGCCCAATCTCCCCGCCCAACTGCGCATTTGCACGCGACCTCCTCCCACACATGCGCAAACCCTCCCCAGGCTCTGGAGGCTTTCCTGAAGCCTGGGGAGGGCGAAAAACTGCCTCCCTGGCCCTCTGGAAATGTGAAAAATCAGCTGGCTGGCATGTGCCTGCGTGCCGGAGCTAACAGTTGGTGTGCCACCCAATATGGCTCCGCGTGCCACCCAATATGGCGCATGTGCCATAGGTTTGCCCTATGGCACATGCCCTATACCATTTCAGAACAAATGGCTGAGCAGTCTCTTCTTGAAAGCCTCCAGTGATGGAGCCCCCACAACCTCCGGTGGCAAGCCGTTCCACTGGTTAATTGTTCTGACTGTCAGGAAATTCCTCCTTAGTTCTAGGTTGCTTCTCTCCTTGATTAGTTTCCACCCGTTGCTTCTTCTCCTGCCTTCAGGTGCTTTGGAGAATAATTTGAACCCTTCCTCTTTGTGGCAACCCCTCAAATACTCAAATCATGTCCCCCTGGGCCCTGGAATAGAAAATTTTGTATATTATTTTCTATGATAAATTATAAAGCAATTTTTTAAACTTTCTGATTCCTTCCATTGACAGAAACATCTGTATTTTTTGCAGTTTGCGGACATGCTGGATAAACCAAAGGGCTTTTCCCCATTGTTCCGTGTTGCAAGAGAGCCTCTTCCTTTTACCTTTACAGAAAGTACAATGGCAACAGCTTTTAGACTGCAAAAAAAATAAAAAAAATATTGATGAAAGCCATCACCGCACTATAAGCAATCCCAAACCAAAGCTTTAAATCCAGCTGAACCATGGGGTAGAAATTGAGTCATGTTAAACCACGTTTAATGGTTAAGGAGGAACCAAACCTTGTTTATTTTTCATAAGCCAGTCTTCTAAAGACACGTGATGGAGGCGGGGCGAATCCTGCCCACAGCAGCTCTGGCCAATAGGAAAAAGTAGGCGGCCCTCCCTCTTTGCTCAGGCGCACGTCTTCCCCCCCTCCGTGCGTTGTGGCGCATGCACGGAACTTCTTACGCGCTGAGGTAACCTGGAGGGCGCCATTTTGGTTGCCGCGCGGTGGCATCGGTGGCGATCGGTGAGTGGGGGAAGGTGTGGGCTGGGGTTGATGGGAGTGGGTGTCCGAAGCCTAGGGAGACCGGTGGTGGGGCAAAGAGTACCAGGGGCCGCATTCACATCTTTCTGGGCCAGCTCGGGTGGGTCCCTCAGAGGCTTTGAGGGGAATCTGTGGTTTGGCGTGCGGCCGTGAGGCATGTTTCTACTCATTTATTAATTTTTATCTCGCTCTTTATGAGATTTTTATCATGCCTTTTGTATATTTGGGATAACTCGAGGTAGCACATTCACCTAATCTTAATTTCCCAGCAACAACAACCCTGTGAGGTGGGCGGCCTGGCCTGAGAAACCCCCCCCCAACAAAGGGGCTCCCCGATCAAGACCATTTATACAATATAGTGCAAAAATTGGCGATACAATTCAAACAAATCAGGCCATTAGGCCTCCTCCGAGTCCCATCTGCCGGTCAATGCCGACTGGCAACTACGCGGAGGAGAGCCTTCTCGGTGGTAGCTCCGACCCTATGGAACGATCTCCCCGTGGAGATTCGTACCCTCACCACCCTCCAGACCTTCCGCACAGCCCTTAAAATCTGGCTATCCCGTCAGGCCTGGGGTTAAAGACTGTAACCCACCCGAATGGTATGAATGTTGTGCTTTTAATTATGTATTGTTTCTACGTGTAAAATGTTTGTTTCCCCTCCCCCCCTTGAGTTGTAAGCCGCCCTGAATCCCCCCAGGGAAAAGGGTGGCATATAAATAAACTTTCATAACTCATAAACCAAAGCATCTGCAATATTATTTCATGACAATCCTGGACTAAATAATTCGTGAGTTATTTCGCCGCAATAATTTGCCAATATATTCATGAATGCGAACGAATTCTTTCATTGCAATCCAGATAATATGCAAAGTGGCAATCTGAGTAATATTATTTCACTGCAGTAATATGAGTGAGTTGTTTGTGTACAATCCAAGTAACATGCACAAAAGGTAACAATCTAATTAAGCATAACTCACTAATATCAACCATCCTCGCCTTAGGACCAAAACTGAGCCCAAAATTTATGTTGCTAAGTCCCAAAAGTGCCTTTTTTTTTCAAGAGGCAACTGGACTTTCTGGGGTTTTTTCTTTGAAGGCTGTTAAGTGGGTTTTGCCCCACTTTATGACCTTTCTTGTCACAGTTGTTAAGTGAATCTCTACCATTATGTTAAGCTAGTCTTGTGACTGTTAAGTGAATCCGGCTTCCCCGTTGACTTGGCTTGTCAGACGGTCGCAAAAGGGAATCACATGACCCCTGGACACTGCAACCGTCATAAGTACATGCCAGTTGCCAAGCGTCATGGGAATTTCGGCCGTGGGGATACTGCAATGGTTGTAAAAGTGTGAAAATGGTCATAAGTCTCCCCCCCTCCCGTGTTATAATTGTGAATTGTCACTAAATGAATGGTTGTAAGTCAAAGACGATCCGCATTCCCAGTAAAACTGGCTTTCTAACTAAGCTGCCCTGCAGAAGATCTCAGGATGACACAAAGGCAAACACAAAAGTGACCCTTGTGGCATCCGCTAAAGCCGCGTTTCTCAACCTTGGCGACTTTAAGTTCTTTGGACTTCAACTCCCAGAAGTCCACAAGACTTAAAAGTCACCAAGGTTGAGAAACACTAAAGGCACTGAAGGCTCTTTCGGCCCCTCCCCCATCATATATGACAACCCTCTGGGGTCCCTTTGGGTGGTATATAAATATATGCCAGTTGCCAAGAATCTGAATTTTGATCGGGTGACCATGGGTGAGAAGGCTGCCGCATTGTGAATTATGGTCCTTTTTCACCCAGTGCCATTGCAACTTCAAACGGTCACTGAATGAGGGTGGTCGTATAAGGTGACCAGATTTTCAGATTGGTAAAGAGGGACACCTTTGACCTGCGGGGGGGGGGGATTAAAATTTTTATACGGAGCAACAAAAATTTTCATATAACGCAAAAATAGTATTGTAATATTTTTTTTTATTTCAACATAACTACAATTTACAGATATAAATTGTAACTGTTGCCAAACATCAAAATTTTGATCGCGTGACCATGAGGATGCTGCAACGGTCGCTAAGTGTGAAAAATGGTCATCAGTCACTTTTTTCAATGCCATTGTAACTTTGGTCACTATACCACCTTTCTTGCCACAGTTCTTAAGTGAATAACTGCAGCTGATAAGTTAGTAACATAAGTGAATCTGGTTTCCCCATTTGACTTTGTCAAAAGGTGATTATATGACCCCAGGACACTGAAACCATCATAAATACGAATCTGCTGCCAAACATCAAAATTTTGATCGCGTGACCATGAGGATGCTGCAACGGTCGCTAAGTGTGAAAATGGTTGCTAAGTGTGAAAAATGGTCATCAGTCACTTTTTTCAATGCCATTGTAACTTTGGTCACTAAGCCTATTATACCACCTTTCTTGCCACAGTTCTTAAGTGAATAACTGTAGCTGGTATTTTGTATTTTGTATAGAATCTTTTTTTAAATAGTCTAAGACAATTTAAAAAAAGAATCCACAGAGAATAAATTGAAATAAAACATTTCAAACTATTCTTTCTATGCACAATATATTTCAAAGTATTGTGCATAGAATTTTTAAAAATGGTTTCACTTCAATTTATTTTGGATAGAATCTTTTTTCAAATAGTCTAAGACAATTTAAAAAAAGAATCCACACAGAATAAATTTTAAAAAATCCTATGCACAATAAATAAAATATTATTTTAAAATACATTAAAAAAGTAAAAGAAAAAAACCCAGCTCACTTACCAGCAGGCACAAGTGAGCACTCCAAATCAATCCAGAATGATGTAGATGTTAATACAAAGAACTGAGCAAATTAAAATTGTGAAATTAGTCAGGGAAATATTTTTCAAAGAAACTTTGCCACCATTTTTCCCACACGAGCCGACCTCCAACCTCCCTGCGCCTCCCCTCCGGAAAATCCAGGAAGTAATACTCGCGGCTTCTCTAGCCAAGTAATTCCTGGAGCTCTATGGTACTTGGTCATTTTTTCTTATAAAATGAGGTAAAAGGGTTGCGGGGGGGTCCTTTTTCTTGCTCTAATGTTTTATAGCAATAGCAATAGCAGTAGACTTATATACCGCTTCATAGGCCTTTCAGGCCTCTCTAAGCGGTTTACAGAGAGTCAGCATATTGCCCCCAACAATCTGGGTCCTCATTTTACCCACCTCAGAAGGATGGAAGGCTGAGTGAACCCTGAGCCGGTGAGATTTGAACCGCTGAACTGCTGATCTAGCAGTCAGCCTGCAGTGCTGCATTTAACCACTGCGCCACCTTGGCTCTTTTAATATCTTCAATGAAAGTACTGAGACAGAGAGGGATTAGACAGGGTGTCTTTTGTCTAGCCCCGGTTAGGATTTTTAAGCAAATCCACTGGGCTTTCAACATGAAGCCAGAAAATCGGGACTTTTTAAAAACGCCCCGGGACACAGGACAAATTGTTATAAATCGTGACTGTCCCGCTGAAATTGGGACGTCTGGTCACCTTAATTATAGTCTGATTCTTTATTACTGCAATAAGGAAATCCTTGGGAATGTTTTCACTGGCTACCATGCAGATGCACAACCTATATCCATGAATTCAGAAATGACCATTTGAAAATCACAATTCCTGTAAGGTTTTTTAAAAAAAACATTTTAAGTAGTGTAGGGTTTCCTGCAGAGGTGGATTGCTGCCAGTTTGGCCCGGTTTGGCTGAACCAGTAGTGGCAGTGGCGGGAGGCTCCACCTACCCACCTACCCACCCGGATGCTTGTGCACACAAGCACATGCCTGAGCGAACCTCCTGGCTAGATCCGTCTGGAAACATCACGGGGAATTTCCCGATCTCCCAAGCATGATGGGCCCATGGATGTCCTTGCCTTTCATTGCAGCTTACACTCCTTCGGCCTGACCCCCGGTGCCTGTGGAGACCTGGCCTCCGTCTTGGAAACCAGCGATATCCTCTTGGAGCTGAACCTGGGGGATAACAGCCTGGGAGATGAAGGGGTCAGGCAGCTATGCCAAGGATTGAGGCAAAGACACTGCAAGCTTCAAAAGTTAATGTAAGTGTGCAGTTCTCCCAGGGACCCGGGAAAATAGTTCGACCTCCTTGTCTTTGTAGGAGCCTTTCAAATATTGGAATACTGCTATCAATATGATGAATCATCACCATCTTCTTTTTAACGACAGCATAATCCCCTGCGGGGTGGAGTCTAGGCAACTGAATGGAACTGTGTGTTTAGTGGCCGGATGCTCTGCCTGTTGCCAATGAGGAGTTTTGTTCAGCAGATATATTCTCATTGTGCCCAGAGAGAGAGAAATATCTGCCTCTACCTAGTGTAGAGGCTTCCTGAGACAATAAAAATCACACGCTCCGTCCCAAAAACCCTCTTTTTATTTAGACGGCTGGAAATTATGTTCATTCCCAGACCGCAATGATTCACAGTCTGCGAAGAGTCCTACGGAAGTCTGCCACAGTCTTTCGGGACAATGCTGATAAGCAGCCACCTTTATCTCCCTTGACCTAACCGCCAATCAGTTTTGCAGGGCCAAACGGAGCACAGAGTCAAACGGAGCTTCTCAGAGCTTGAACCGACCAGAACGAACAAGCCTTGCTTCCTGCAAAGGATGTCTTATGGGAGGGGCCAATCCTCTCCAAGCCTTCCTCCCGAGTCTCCCCTTTTTGTCTTAAGTGGGAACAGGCTCCCATTGTTCCTCTGCCTCACTGATGCCAGACTCTGGAGGCAGCACAAAACTGCCCCTGTGATTTGGAGAAGAGCCCACCGCCAAACCCCTGCAGAGCTGCTGATGAGCAGAGATTTGCAAGCCAATTTTTGTCCTGGAGAGTCTCCCAATTCTGACGCTTTGATTTGTTTCTTCTTTTTCCAGAATTACAATGAAATCGTTCAACCGAAATATGAAGGGGAAATTGCAGGCAGCTTGTGCGAGGCATCCTGGTTTAATTCTGACTTCCTACTATCCTCCAGATTTCCCCCCCCCCCCGCTTCCCAGGGACTGAAGGATAAAGGTGGAGTCCGCCCCCCCCCCGCTTTCCTTCTGCCGCTGAAGGGTTGGAAGCTTGGTGAGATGGGTGGTAGGTGTGGAAACCTTCCAAGGCCAGCTCAGCTCACCTTTTGCGTTACTTGCTGCATCACAACCACACAGCTGATTCACCTGCCTGGCTATGAGGTTCTGGTGGCCCTTTGGACTTAAGAGCAAGTGGAACTTGGCCATCTGGAAGGTCTTCTTAGTTGGAACCCCTCAAGGGCCCTTCCAATTCATCTATTCTGTTATTCAAGAGCATAGAAACAGCTCTTGGAGGAGCAACAATTTTGGGTATAGGGGTTGGTAATATTTATAAGAACGACGGTCCTTGGTGAGATGTGCGTAAATGTGTCCTTTGCAATGTTTAATTTGGTGGACATGTAGCTGCAGTAGGGATGCCCTTAGCTTAATTTGCAAATATCTTTTCTTTGGTGTGTGTCTATATGCGGGTTCTGGCGTGCCACATCTGTACGATCAGGGAAATTCATATTATACGGGATTTCCCCTTTTTGCTATTATTTGCATGATTTAATCAATTCCAGCCTGGCTGTCAATCATCGACTAAAATGAGTATTTTCAACCTTATATGGCCTTTGCAACATACCATATTTTTGGACTATAGGACGCCCCTTTTTCTCTCCTCAAAGGGGGTGAAAATGTCTGTGCGTCTTATAGATGGAATATTGCTGAAGCCCTGCCCGCCCACCGGCCATTTTTTGGGCTCTGCACACCCTGTTTTTAGGACGGTTTTTGAGGCTTTTTTCTGCACATTATTGAGGCTTCTTTTTTTGCTTCTTTTTTTGGAAAAAATGGCCCAAAATGCCTTTAAAATGCCCCCCAAAAGTCTTGAAAATGGGTAAGAAAAAAGTCTGGCAAAGGGCCAAAAAGGCCCCCCCAAAAGGGCTGAAAATGCAGCTCACAGCTCTTCCTCTTTTAAATTTAGGTGCGTCTTATAATCTGAAAAATATGGTAGTTCCTGAAGAGTTGCTGGGTCAATGCCAAAGTCTGTCCTCTGCGCCACAGTGGCACAGTGGTTAGAGTGCAGTATTGCAAGCTACTTCTGCTTACTGCTGGCTGCCTGAAATTAGGCAGTTCGAATCTCACCAGGCTCAAAGTTGACTCAGCTTTTCATCCTTCCAAGGTCATTAAAATGGGAATCCAAATTGTTGGGGGCAAAATGACCACTCTGTAAACTGCTTAGAGAGGGCTGTAAAGCATTGAAAAGTGATAAAGTCTATTGCTACGTAGAATACATTGCAGTAATCCAGCTTGTGGGCCGCTCAAACCGTTAGTTACCCTTGCCAAGGTTTTTTGGACCAATAGGAATGAAGCTGGTACCCTAGGCAAAATGATGAGGAGCCATCTCACCCCAACAGCATCGGCCTGCCCCCCTCTTTCTAGCAGGTGGTGGCATGGCAGGGACTCCATCGGTCAAGGAATTCCGTCTGGCTGGTCATGCAGACACCTCCCTTATCACTCGAATCAATGCTTGTTAAGCTCAGCAACTTTAAAGTGTGTGTGGGGTACAACTCCCAGCTTTTCTGAGAGTTCCCCAGATCTTAAAAGTTGCTGAGATTGAGTAACACTTCACTGGATTGTAAGGAGGAAGAGGAAGAGATCCAGCACAATCAGATTTGCACGATTATGTTGCTATAGTAGCCGATCTTAATTTGGGTGGGGGGAGACACCCCCCCGGGGTCTGTATGGCCTGAGTCGGTTCTTTCCAATGCCTTTCGGCTTCCCAAATTTTCCCTTTGATGGAAGTTTCTTGGGTGACGTCTCGGTTTTAATAAACGTTGGCCCAGTGGTCATGATTCAGCTATTTCAGTCACTCTCCATAAAGAGATCTTTCTGGATCTCCTGGAGTTGATGGTCTGTTTCGGTCGAATCTGCCTAGTGCAGGTGTGTCAAACTCGACTTCATTGAGGGCTGCATCAGGATTGTGTTTGACCCCATGATTCCCTTAACAACCACAATGCTTAACTCCTCTAGCTTACAAAATTGGGTGTGATTCCCTTAACAACCACCTTGCTTAGCAACTAAACTCTGTCAGCCTCTGCTTTACTGCTGCTTCGGCTGCCATTGAAATGGGGAAGGGGGGGCATGGTAATTGGGAGGGGAATCATTGCTGTGCTGGAGGAAGTTTCTAGATGCTGAACTGACCACCTTACTGTGTATGTGGAGGAAGGGAGTTTCCCGCCAAGGCCAACGGTCCAGCATTCCATCCTGGTGATGCCTTTCGAAGTTATCTCACACCTGACATTTGGGGCAATATGATTGGACTGTGCACGGGGATGCCAAAGGGAGGGGAATGAATTATACATTATATTATTAGCTTTCGCGCCTAATTAACCAGACTCAGCTTAGCTTTGCAACTGTTCATTTATGATTAGTAAAAGTACACTTGATTTCAATACAAATGGAGTCCAGTGGTTTTCTTTCCTGATTCCTGAATGAAGTAATGCTGACAATAAGCTGAGTCTGCTTTCGCACCCATCCCGGAGCTAAAACCTACCGAGGGGGGTCCCCTCACAAGAAGAAAAGAAATGTCTTTGCATGTAAGTGACCAGGAGGAAGAGGAGGGGGCAATGGCAGGACCATCTTTAACCGAAAGGCTGTCCGGACTAAGAGTGGATGAGCCTGCCGTTCGTCCCAGATGGACTTTGGGTGTGGGAGAAAAAGAGGAGCCTGAGGAATTGGATGCTGGAGTCACGAGAAGGAGACCAAAGAAAAGAATCAGCTGATTGGGGTGATTCTGGAGAAGAGGATTACAAGCTTTCCCACGCCATGAGACTTCTTGAAGAAGCATGGACTGAACGCAGAAACCGTGAGAGAGCAGTGGAAAGGGAGCCGATAGAGGAATTTGAGCAAAGGTACTCAATGCATAGTTTAAGGGAGGGTGAAGGGGCCGAGGGGGGTTGTGCGCAAGAAAACCCAGAACCAGCCTCCCCCCCTCCAGCTAGAGTCGCTCAAAGAGCAGGGGGGGGGAGGCGGCGCCGAATGGCAAAAGCCCCTTCCTTAACCATAAAATACGATGGAGACCCTAAAGGTCTTGGGCTGTTTATAATTCAGGTCTGGAATTATATGGAAATCTATGGGCCTGATTTAGAGACAGATGAAATGAAAGTGAGGATGGTGTTGATGTCCTTAGAGAAGAAGGCAGCCGAATGGATGGTCGGCCTACACAAATGCAATTCCCCTCTCCTGAGGAATTTTAATGACTTTATGGCAGCCATGAGAAGGAGGTTTGATGACCCTTTGACCAAGAGACATGGGCGCCTGAAATTTATGGCTCTGAAGCAGGGAAACAAATCTGTGCCAGATTATGTCCAGGAATTTCAAGAGTTGTCAGCTTATATGAGGGGGTGGTTGGAAGAGGCTTTGCTGGATCAGTTTGCTGAGGGATTGAATGAAAAAATATACCAACAGTGCATAAACAGACGCCTTCCCCGTCATGTAACTGTTTGGTATGAGCACGCGGCAGACGTGGAGTTGGATTTAGCCAGGCTTCAATGCATGAAAGAGGGAGATGTGGAGAAATCCCCCCCAGCAGCCCCCCAAAAAACCCTCCGCCCCAGGAGTGAGGGAAAAGGAGGTTTCACAGGCAAAGCCAAGCCTTTCACTTGTTTCCGCTGTGGGAAGGAAGGCCATCGCGCTGTAAATTGCCGCGTAAAATTGGCTCAGACCACCCCACCCCCACCCACCCCCCGGAGAGAGGGAAAAGCAATGAAGACCCCAGGCAAAAGGAGGGAGGCTGCATTCGCCGCTGAAAATGTTCCCCAGCACTTCCAGCCGGAGGAGGAGGGAGGCGTGAGCCCCAGCTCATCTGACGAATCGGATGAGGAGGAGTCTCATCGCTGGGTAAGTTACAGAAGGGGCCCCATGCTTATCCCAATTGAGATGAGAGTGCCATCTTCTGGCACAACTGAGAAACTTTTAGCTCTCCTTGATTCCGGCTGTTCTCGCCGGATGATAAGTCCTGAAATGGTGGAGAAACTAGGCTTAAAATTGAGGACTTTGAAAACCCCTATTGTTTTTTGACAAATTGATGATTCTATTGCGGGAGGCGGCCCTGCTCATTTTTCTACTGAGCCCATAGAGATGAAAATGGGGACCCATCAGGAGTTAATAACTTTTATTGTGGCACCTGGCATGGACCGGCCCCTTATTTTGGGTCTCCCCTGGCTTCGTAAATGGAACCTTCGCATTAATTGGAGAAAGGGGTGGTTACGAATTCACACAGACATACCCCCTGAACGGAAGGTTGAGACTCCAGATTCTGCCGTTACTAGCCCCACATTGGCAGCCAGGGGGCAGGAGAGAATCGAAGGGGAGGAAAAAGTACCAAAGGAGTATTGGGATCTCAGGGGGGTTTCTAGTGAAAAATCTTCTGATAAATTACCCCCCACACACACACACAGGCCCACTGATTGCATCATTGATATTTTACCTGGGATGAAGCTTCCAAAGCCCCAAATATATTCAATGTCCCTTAGGGAAATGGATGAAATGAGAAAATTCATCAATAAGAATTTGGAGAGGGGGTTCATTGAACCGGCGAGACCCAAGTTGGACTTAAGGGAAGCATATTATAGAGTCCGAATTAAAGAGGGGGACAAATGGAAAACTGCTTTCAACTGCCCCCTTGGCTGCTTCCAGTTTTGTGTGATGCCGTTTGGCCTACAGGGGGTGCCAGCGGTCTTCATGCAGCTAATTAATGAGGTTTTACATGACCAACTTTACAAGGACGTTATCGTATATTTAGATGATATCCTTATTTACACGGAAACACGTGAAGAGCACAGACTATGCTGAAGAAACTTCGGGCAGCTGAACTTTACACCAAATTGTCCAAGTGTGAATTCCATCAGGAGAAGGTTGACTACCTGGGCTATCGCATCTCCCACGAGGGTGTTGAAATGGACCCCGCTAAGGTAAAAGCGGTCACCGAGTGGGAAGCCCCTCGTACACGCAGGCAATTGCAAAAAAATTTGGGGTTTGCTAATTTCTATCGCCAGTTCATCCCCTCTTTTGCTAAGATAGCTCTTCCCATAACTAACCTCCTGAAGTCCAAAGGTGGGGCGAAACCCAAGCCTAGCAAGCCGCTGGATTGGACCATGGAATGTCAAGCTGCCTTCGAGAAGTTAAAGCGGCGTTTTGCAGAGGAGCCAGTCCTCAAGCACCCGGACATGGACGCGCCTTTTGTGGTTCAAGCTGACGCCAGTGACATGGCTGTGGGGGCTGTGTTGCTTCAAGCCAATAGTCAAGGTAATTTACAACCCTGCGCATAGACCTCTCGCAAACTAACTGACACACAGAGACGTTGGGCCATTTGGGAGAAAGAGGCGTTTGCTGTTCGCTGGGCTTTGGCCACATGGCGCCATTTTCTAGAAGGCGCCAAACACCCTTTCGAGGTGTGGACTGACCATAAGAATTTGGAGGCTTTGAGAACGCCCAGAAATCTTTCTCCTAAACAGATGCGCTGGGCTCAGCATTTCAATCGATTTAATTTTACTCTGAAATACATTCCAGGGGGGGAAATTTTTATGGCTGATGCTTTATTCAGACTTCCCCAATACAACTGCTCTAAGCTCAGTGTGGTCCAGCCTGTCGTTCCCGCGACGAGTCTCGCTGCTCCTGTTGTTACTAGGAGTCAAGCGCGTTCTAAGGTTGAGATATCTCAGGACTTTCTTTCCAACCTGAAAAAAGCCCTCGCTGATGATGATTGGTTCCGGCAGCACCTGAATGAATGCACTATGAGAGAGATGAATTGCCTTGGATTGGGACGAAACTGTAAGTTCCTGCGTCTCTTAGACTCATTATTCTTCAATGGGCTCATGATTCCCGAATGGCGGGGCACTTTGGTTTCGTCAAAATGCTCCACCTTGTCAAGAGACAGTTTTGGTGGCCTCCTTTGAAAAAGGACATTGAACGTTATGTTGCCAGTTGTCCCGTTTGTGCCGCTGCTAAATGGCCGCCGGGGAAGCCGCCGGGATTGCTCCAGGCAGTAGCTCACCCTGTCGCCCCTTGGAAGGAGATCTCTATGGATTTCATCGTCGAACTTCCTGAAAGTGATGGACACACTGTTATCTGGGTTGTTACCGACTTGTTCTCCAAGCAAGTCCGTTTCATCCCTTGCTCCAAGATTCCTTCTGCTAAGACTCTTGCTAAGATGTTCATCTCCCACATTTACCGCTTACATGGGGTGCCCGACCACATCATTTCGGACAGGGGTGTGCAGTTCACCTCCATTTTCTGGAAGGAGTTTCTGAAGCGGATTGGCTCCGCCCAGGGCTTAAGCTCCGTCCACCACCCTCAGACTAATGGGGCTCGTGGGAGGACTAATTCTGTACTGGAACAATATTTATGTTGTTTCATCAACTACCAGCAAGATGATTGGGTGGACTTGTTGCCACATGTGGAGGTGGCTTACAATAATTCTGTGCATAGCAGCACTGGGTTCACCCCTTTCCGTGTGGTGTTTGGCCAGGATTTTGTGCCCATTCCTGAGGTTCCTCGTGAGCAGCCCCAAGTATTGTCTCTGTCCGAGTGGAGTGATCGCCTTCGGCACGTTTGGCCTTTGGCTCTTCAGACTTTGGACGCTGCGCATCGTGCACATAAGAAACAGGCTGATAAGAAACGGACTAAGCCACCTGATTACAAAGTGGGTGATCAGGTTTATCTGTCCACCAAGTTTCTTCAGAGTCCCCAGAAGTCCAAGAAGTTGGGGCCTAAGTATGTTGGCCCGTTTCCCATTGTCAAGGTCATCAACCCTGTTTCTGTCCAGCTTCAGCTGCCCAAACACCTCAACCGGGTTTACCCTGTTTTCCATGTTAACCTCATTAAACCTGTCTGTACTTCGTTGTTGCGTCTGCCTCTCCGTCCTCCCCCCGCTCCGCTTTTGACTGAGGGTGAGCAACACTTCGAAGTTCGCGAGATTTTGGACTCTCGTAAACGCTGGAACCGTGTCCAGTACCTGGTCGCTTGGAAGCATTTTCCCCCTTCTCACACTGAATGGGTTGACGGATCCCATGTTCGGGCACCTCGCCTGCTCCGCAAGTTCTACTCTACTTGTCCTGACAAGCCCTGATTTGGCCATTCTCCTAATTTTTCTTCTTCTTCTTCTCTCTTCTCTCTCTCTTCCTCTCCCCTTTCCCTCTTTCGTGTCTTGTTGTTTGTCTGTTTGTTTTTTTTTGTTTCTGCAGGTCTGACCGCCTTTTTCTGGAGGAGGGCCGGATGTCAGCCTCTGCTTTGCTGCTGCTTCGGCTGCCATTGAAATGGGGGGGGCATGGTAATTGGGAGGGGAATCATTGCTGTGCTGGAGGAAGTTTCTAGATGCTGAACTGACCACCTTACTGTGTATGTGGAGGAAGGGAGTTTCCCGCCAAGGCCAACGGTCCAGCATTCCATCCTGGTGATGCCTTTCGAAGTTATCTCACACCTGACATTTGGGGCAATATGATTGGACTGTGCACGGGGATGCCAAGGGGAGGGGAATGAATTATACATTATATTATTAGCTTTCGCGCCTAATTAACCAGACTCAGCTTAGCTTTGCAACTGTTCATTTATGATTAGTAAAAGTACACTTGATTTCAATTCAAATGGAGTCCAGTGGTTTTCTGTCCTGATTACTGAATGAAGTAATGCTGACACTCTGGAGCCAGTTGTGGTCGTAAGTCGAGGACTACCTAAACCAGCCCCAACCAGCGGGGGAAAAACGACCTCCCTTTCTTGAGCAGCAGACCAGTTGCTCATCTCTGGAGGTTCTTCAAGAGGAGGCTGGGCGGGCCTTCCTCCAGAGTGGCATAACGCTGTGATGGGGAACCTGTGGCACTCAGGGCACTCTCTGGGGGCACGGATGCTGTCGCCAGCTGCTCTTCTGGTTTCAAAAAACAGGCCTTTGGGGGGGCTGTTTTCAAGCCGAAAAACTGCTTGAAAATGCCCCCCAAACAGCCCAGAAATGGCCTGGAAAAGGCTGAAAAATGCCCCCCAAAAAGGCATGCATTCACTGACCAAAAAGGTTCGCCATCATTGGTATAAGGTCTCCTGCTCCAGCAGGGGGTTGGACTAGGGGACCTCTAGGGGCCCTTCCAATTCCGCTATTGATCAGGGGAAAAGCTTGCCTCCGGAAGTCATGGATGCTCCACCCCATGTTTCTTGCTTGAGCAGGGTGCTGGACTAGAGGACCTCTAAGGTCCCTTCCAATTCTGCTATTCTGTTAATTAATCAGTGAATGGCTCGTCTTTCAAAAACAAACTGGACAGCTGTTTGTCCAGAATGGTATAAGATCTCCTCCTCGCGCAGGGGGTTGGGCTAGAAGACCTCCAAGGTCCCTTCCAATCCTGCTATTCTATGTTCTTTCAGGCAGACCCTAGACACAACGCTGCCAAAAACGAAGATTTATTGGTGAAAAGGTGCTGCAGAATACAGATCTGCTACTTCACCACCCCTGATTTTATTCCATTCGCCCCACCGGATTTCCCAGTTCTCCTCCTGGTTTTGGGAATCCCCCCTGATGGCTTTTCCTGGCTCTTCTTCCAGAAACAAAGCTTCCCTTTCAGGATCTCCCTGCAGAGATGGAGCTTCCCCTGCAGGATGGTGCAGAGGGCGGAGCTCTGCTTGTCCACGGGTGAGGACGATGGTTGTGGTAGTCTCCCTGCCTGTCCTCCTCCTCCCCCCCTTTGGCCTCTCTTTTGCCCCCTTCCTTCTTTTTCCTTCGGGCTCTGCTTCCAAATGAAGAGTCCCTGTTGCAGGTTCAGTTTCTTCTCCAGAATGCTACCTATAATGGCTATCTTCTTGCTCTTTGGAGACCTCTGTTCCTGGGGCGTCCTGTGGAACCCCTGCCTAGGAATCTCCAAACCCTGGCTGAGCTTCGGGTCAAAGGGCAGGCTCAGGAGGTCGAGGAGTTCTTGGTGAGTCTCCATGGAAGACCTGCTGACCTTCACCTGTTCCTTCATCCCAGCTTCTGGGGGCCTTCCTGGGGAACGGTCGACAGGCCACCTCCCTCTAGGATGTTGGGCCCCACCGCCCTGCCCCATATCTCCTGCTTGCATGAGGTCCACTGGAGTCTGTCTTTTCATGTCCTTACGGTCTGGGATCTCACTTGGCTTTAGGATGCCATGACCTCCAAATGGTCCCACCACTGTGCTGTAGACCGGATCACTTGGTTTTTCCAAGGGGGCCACCAAGGAAAGGCCAGGACCCTCAGCCAAATTTGGGGGTTGTCTCGTTGCTGAGGAGTTAGCCCATCTGCAGCTGCCCATCTCTTCTCTGAGGGACTCTCCTGCCCCCTTGTTCTGGTCTCCCCACTTCACCTCCGACCTTCTCCCCTGGTCCCAATCCTCTCCCCTCATGCCTTCTGGACCGCCTTGGGACTTGGTCTCCAGGGAGAAAAGGCTCTGCTCCTTAGCGAGGGAGAAGGTGACGCTCTCCTTTCTCCCCTCTCCCTCACTGTCCGTCTTCAGGGTCAAGGTACAACTTTCACGATGGACCTGAAGTTCAACATCTGTCCTTACGGCCTCTTGCTTTTGAAGGGGGGCCTTTCCACTCTCCTTGGGAGGTTGAACATCGTGGCCTCCCGTAGGGGACCTGCTTTGTCTAGCGGATGAAGGACGTGGCAGGCAGAGGAACCTCTCGCTTTCAGAAGACCACCGTTCCAGCCATTGGGTTCTACAAAAGGCTTGGCACCTGGTTGCTTCTCCCGGAGGGTGGCCAAGGAACTCTCTCCACATAAGCCTCCTCCCTCTCCTTTGTAGCCTGCTGCTCCATGTTGCATGATGCTCCCTCTTGACTTGCCCGTAATGCCTGGTTACAACATCCTCATAGAAGGAATTGAGAACATGAACACGGTGTGGGAAGAAATAGGAGGTTTGTTGAGGGATGGAAGCATAACATGATTGGCACTCCCAAGGCCTGCAAGACATCTTGGCAGCTTCTGGCTCTTGGAGAGAAGAACAGCTCGTGACATCTCCTGAGGACCCTTCTGACCCTCCTTCCGTGTCGTCTCCTGAGGACCAAGAAGAATCCTGGGGTTCGTTGTCTTCTGCTAGCAGAGAGGAATCATCTACCAGATCTTCCTCTGGCTTCCATTGGACTTCCTTCGTCTTCTTCTTCTTCTCCTCCTCTGGCCATTCTAGTGAGGCCAAGGAGCTCTTCTTTGGGGCTGATGATGTGTCTTGAGGCCATCTATACCTGCGAGACCAGAGAAGTCGTTCTGGAACCTGGGAAAAGGGCTGAGGAGGGGGGAATGGACGAAGCAGGGGTTGAATCTGTTTTGGAATCTCCCATCTATGCTTTGTGACCATGGTCCTCACACTGGTCTCCAGATGTTGCCGTGTGTTTGTGTCGAGGAACCAAAGCTGCTGGGACTTCATTTCCACATCTGCCTTGTCTCTTGGACGCTTCTGGGGCCTCCTTCCAGTCTGCTTCTCTAGGTTGAGTGGAAAGGGAGCAAAAATGCCCAGAGATTTCAAGATGGCAGATGGCAGGCCCCAGGTAGGCTGGATCTTCTTGTGGGTGACGTGAAACTCCAGAAGGTCCCAGGACTCATCGATGTAGGAAAGGAGCCTGACCTCGGGGGATCTGACGGCAGCCGCCAGGAAGCTGGAACTAGATCCTGCCTCTGGTTTCCTCTGGTGGATGTTCTTCACTGGCTTGACGGTGGCTTCTTTCCAGGATGAGGTCCACCAGGGTGGCCCTTCTCTTCTGGAACGGGAAGCATGAACTCCCTCTTGCAGGTAGAATCCCACATGACGTTCACGGTGGGCCTTTTCGACAGGGACCTGATGTGGAGGGGCCATTGCTCTCAACGAATCTTGGATCAGTAAAGGAAGGCCCCATGTGTGATCCCGGATTTGACGGCTCACATGATACTCCAGGCGGTCCTTTGCCTCTTGACTTAGAAAGCACGGGTAATGGACCACCACTCTCACCGTAGGCTGTGGCACCACCCTACTTGCTTTCCTTCCCTCTCTCGAGGTCTCCAGAGCCAGACCTGTCAAGGACCTTCTCAGAAGCTCAGGAGGGACTGGCGCAAAAGCCTGCAAAGATCTCTGCACAAGAGTCGGCAATCCCCACTCATGCTGGATCCTCTTGTGCCGTACATGGAATCCCACAAATTCCAACTCTTCTTGTTTAAGGGACACCAGGGTGGTCTCTTGGCCAGGTGGCATCTTCTGAGTCTCTCTTCCAGACCTCGAGATTTTTCCTTGGGACACTCGTCCTAGAAGGCCAGCTTTGGGCAGAGCCCCCTTGGCTGTGGTTACACGACATACGTTTTCTGCTTCGTGCCGTTGCTTTGAGGCAGTGTGGAAGAGTCGGTTGTAGGCGTTCCACGGGGTTTCGGCTTCACCCTGGTCGCCCTCAACTTGGGAAGTTCCAGGGGGCAGAAACATTTCCAATGATGCCTGGACATGCTTGGGGAGACCCCATCGATGGGCTGCAGTTCGGCTCGTCACGTGAGCCTCCAGAAGCTTCTGGGTGTCAAGGTCCAAGAAGAACAAGCGCTTGGTTATTTTAATTGCCACCTCGAACGCACCCCACGAGCTGGGGGTGGCCATGCCAATCCCCTCCAAGAGCTGTTCTGGTTCTGAAGAGAGTGGGGCAAAGGCCCGAAGAGATCTTTGAACCATGGATGGTAAGCCCCATTCGTGCTGTAGCTTCTTGCGCTGGACATGCATCTCCAGAAGATCCAGAATCTCCATACGGACAAAACATGGAGCTTTCCTTGAGAATCTCTGTTCTCTGGAACCCATTGCATCGGCTGTTTGACTCTCCCGGCCAATGTCCTTCTCCAGAGTCCGCCTCTTGAGCCTGGCCATCTCTAGTGGCGGTCCTCCTGCAACAACCTTGCCAAACATCTTGTTCAAGGATTTAGTGTAGATACTTGAAAGGCCCCAAAGATGCATTAAATGCTTTCGTTTAATGTTCAGGTTAATCTTTTCCACAATGTCCTGTTCCATAAAATACAAACAAGATGTTCTGGGTTTGATTTCCGAGGAGACAGAAGGAAATTTAGGAAGAAAAACACATTTGGTGGGCCCAGAAAACATCTCATCTCCTAATAATTGGAATCTAATCTCCAGGGATTTTTTCTTGAGATGGGTCTCCAGAGTAGATCCAAGGAGATCTTCCAGACATCCCACGTTCTTTGGCAGGAGAGCACTGGTTTCTTCCTGCCTCGCGCTGCCCATCAGAGTTTCTCCAAGGCCAAACCTGGCTCGAGGTTTCTCCTCCGGAAGTAGCGAGCGAAAAAGCGTTGCAGACCGGTGGACTTTCTGAGGGATGCCCCACCTTTTCTGCAGCTTCATCCGTTGAATGTGGAGCTCTAGGTTTTGTATGACTGGTTCAGAAAGGAAATGCAACTCTAGGTGAAGCAAGGAAGGCTGAGTCACGGCCTTGAGGAGATCACTGTGCCTTTGGGGTGCTTCTCCCATTAAGCTTCTAAGGGACCTCTGGACCAGGGCAGAAGAGCCCCACTCGTGCTGTAGCCTCTTCTTCCTAATGTGCATTTCTAAGTTTTCTTTGACCCCGTTTTTGAAAAACGGGGACTCTGCTTCTGAGAACTCAAAGGGGGCGGCTTTGGACCTGGCTGAAGGTCCTCCAGGACTCATAGCTGCCAACGTCTCCACATACTTCAGCCCCAGGCCCCAGAGGGACACCAAGCGACCTCGCTGCAAAGCGACTTCGATCCGTCCCATGGCTGCCAAGTCAAGGGAGAGGCAGGACCTACGCATCTGCGGGGTCGTGAGGCCAGGAAGGATCATCTTCGGAAGAGGCTTCCTAGTAGACAACCATACAGATCGCCAAGAGAAACGGGGGGGCGCAGGAAAGGTTTCCAAGCAGACCTCCAGGTGCTTCTTGGTCAGGTGAACCTCCAACTTCTTCAAGGCCTGAACGCTTAACCTGCGAAGTGACTGAGCGGGATGTAATCCGACGCCTCGGCATGTCTGAGCACCCAGTTGAGGTCTTACAAGACCCCCCGCCTGTGTTTTTATCCCCAGACTGGGCTTCCAAGAGTTGTGTTTCCCCAACAGCATGGTCTTCTCCTTGTAGAAAATCCCCGGGAACAGGCGTCTGCAGGATTCAAGGACCCTCCGAGGCAAACCCCACCTCTGCTGGAGCTTCATCCTCTGAAGGTGGAACTCCAGGAAGTTGGTGACTTTCCAAGGAAGGAAAGGTAGCTCTTGAGGGAGGACGGAGGCTTGAGTGACGGCCTTCGAAGGACGCAACGGGGATGTGTGGCCAAGGAAGCTCCGTAAGGAACTCTGCACCAGAGGAGGAAGACCCCACTGGTGCTGTACCCTTTTCTTCCTGAGATGCACCTCCAGGACCTCCCTGGCCGATGGCTGCAAGAACAGGGTCTTCCCCTCTGCAAATCGGAAGCCCAATTCTTTGGTCCCGTCAGGTGGATGTGGCTTTTCCACATCCTGCTGGACGGTGGCGGCTGTCATCCCAGTAACAGTTTCCATGTACTTGAGACCGAGCCCCCAGAGGGAGGACAGGTGGCCCCGTTGCAATGACAATTCGATCCGGCCCATGGCTGCCGAGCCGCACATGGAGCAGGAGACGCGGATTTGGGGGGTCTTCAGGCCCGCGAGGATGAGCTTGGGGAGAGGTCTCCTCTGAGACCACCGAGAAGATCTCCAGGAAGTTTCTGGGGCAGCAGGAAAGCTTTGCAAGGACACCTCCAGATGTTTCTTAGTCAGGTGGGTCTGCACCGTCTTCAGGACCTTCGTTTTTAACACCAGGGGTGGTTGAGCTGGACATAACAGAAGGCCCTGGATTTCTCTGGCCTTCTCCTCTTCCTGCTTTGGCCGCCCCAGCAGTGGTCTTATCCCCTTCACTGCCCCTCTCTTCCCCTTATAAGGAAGTTCTGGAAACAGCCGTCGGTAGGTCTCGAGGACTCTCCTGGGCAAGCCCCACCTCTGCTGGAGCTTCATCCTCTGAAGGTGGAATTCCAGGAGAAGGCAGGTGTCCTCAGGGAGAAAGCCAAGTTTCCGCGGCAGAGTTTCGATGCGGCTCTTAGTCTGCCGGATTACGGAACCCCGTGGGGCCACACTCGGCAGGAAAGCCTTCAGAGATCTCCTGACCACACTGGGGAGGCCCCACTCATGCTCCATCCTCTTTCTTCTCATGTGGGCTTCCAAGGTTTCTCGCCCCCCTTGCTGGAGAAACGGGGTCTGCGCCCCTGAGAATTTGGAATCTGCCTTCCCGTCCGGGAGGGCCTTGGTGGAAACTGGAGGAGGGGCCATTCCAGCCAGGGACTCTACGTACCGCTTTCCCAGGTCCCAACAGGAACTCAGGCGCCGTCTCTGCACCGCCAGCTCCATCTTCTTAGTGTCCTGGGGGAGCACGAAGGGGAGGAAGGCCAGGCGAATTTGGGAAAGTTTGTCCACACAAGATGCCAGCTTGGGCAGAGGCTACTTGGCCAACCAGACCGAGCACCTCCAGGAGTGGAGGACCACCTCTGGAAACGCCCCTGCTTGTATTTCGAGACACTTCTTTGCCAGGTGAAGCTTCAGCGTCATCCGGATGACATCCATCCACCTCTGGAGCAACGGTGGACCTGTGACCACTGAACTTTTGGCCTCCTTTCCCGGTTTCTGCACTAGAGAAGTTTCAATCTTGAGCAGAGGAGGAGGAGGAGGAGGAGGGGGAGGCTTCATCTGTCTGAGAGCTTCTTGGACCTTCCCAGGCAGCTGCCAATGCTTCAGATGGACTCTCTTCTTCAGGTGAAGCTCCAGCTTCTTTTTGGTCTCGGCGTCCACAAAGGCAAGGACCCGAGGCCTCCTCACCACAACCGTGACCTCCTGGGGCCTCTCCGAGGAGGAAGCGGGAGCAGAGGGCATAAAGCTCCTGAGGGACCTGAGAAAAACACTGGACATCCCCAGAAGATGCTGGAGCCTCTTGGCTACCCAGTGAGACTCTAAACCCTGAATCATGGCTTCTTCCCTTAAGGGGACGGGCACAGGCAGAAAGCGCTTCTCCTCTACCTTGGCAGGCCGAGGAGAAGCTCGCTCGGATGAGCCTCTGCTGCTCTTCTGCTTCTGATGGACACTTTTGTGGTATTTCCTGGACCGGTGGCTCTTCAAGCTCCTGAAGGCGAAGGTGGAGTGGCCAGAAGAGTCCGTCCAGGAACTGATGGAAGAGGTCTCGTACATGCTGGATGACCAACTTGAGATGTCCTCCATATAATCATCCAGATCCCCAGAGAAACCGTCCCGTGTCTTTCGGTCCTGGGGGGTGCGTTTCGAGGCCTTCTGCCCCACAGAGACACTCGCCCCATACTGGCTGGTAAAGGTGGACGCGGTGCCCTCTGGGCTGAAGCAAAGGGATCCCACGCTGGCCGAAGTCACACTGGAGCTCCAGAGGGGGGAGGACTCCTCTTCTTCTTCTTCGATTGATGTGATGGTGGAGACTTGGGTTTCCTGGCAGGACCGTGAGGAAAGCAGGGACCCGGGCTTGGCGTAGCGAACGCCGTCTGCGCACTGCCAATAAGCCAGCTGCCGGGCTTCCTGAGCGACCCGCCTGCACGCCTGGCAGGACTGCCCTCTGCAGAGCACTTGACGAAGACGCTGGTAGTGCGTCCGGCGGGCAGCGACTTCTGTGGTCCCTGCAGAGGAGAAGAATCGTTCTAACATTAGACCTCCTCCTCCTCCTCCTCCTTCTAGCATTGGTGATGTTACCTAGATGGGTCACGAAATGTGTGCGAGAAAACAACCAAGCCAAAGTATTGGATTAAAATTTGGAAATGGATTCAACCAATTATAGAAGAACAAATAGAATATAAAGGGGAACTTTTTCTGCTGGGCATAACCAAGGGGAAACATAGAAAGAAAACTAAGTATATATTAATACACTTGTTGACTACAGCCAGAATAACGTTTGCCCAATGTTGGAAACAGGGTAATATTCCCCCCGATGAATTAGTGATTCGGAAAATTCTAGATTGCACAGAAATTGATAAATTAACATTAAGATTTGGCACACTTGGGAGTCCTTCGGGATTGGGCATCCTATAAATTTATTAAGTAAAATAAATAATTTTATTTATTAAATAAAGATTAAAGGACAAAAAAGAGTCTGAATACTATGAAATTTGGGATAATTGGTATAAATGGTTGTGTAACAGAAATGAAGTTAATTTAGCCAAGAAGCAATAGTGAAATTTGTAGAACTGTAAATGAATGTATATAAATATAGAAGCGATATAAGATCTATCTATCTATCTATCTATCTATCTATCTATCTATCTATCTATCTATCTATCTATATATATATATATATATATATAGTCACAACCCCTGGTAAGCCCCAATTATGGGAGGAAGCTAACTATATATATATATATGTATGATGATGCAACAATGTTAATATGATGATTGAAAGTTGTTATAGATGGAAAATAAACAATAAAAATCTATTTTAAAAAAAGAAAACATCTAAGCTCAAAGAGGACCAAGAGCCCCACAGTCCTCCTCCTCACCACCCAGCCCACTCCCTTCTAGCACTGATGACATTAGCTAGTTGGGTCATGAAATCTCTGTAAGAAAAAAAAAACCTCAGAGATCATCAAAAATTGTAAGCTGCCCAGAGTCATTGACTATAGAAATTGAATGAATGAATGAATGAATGAATGAATGAATGAATGGAGAGCAGCAAATCTGAAACATGGAAATCACCATGATCTGCATTGGGAAAACACAATTGAATTATTGCCTTTCTTGGTCTGTCATTTCATATCATCTAGCTTATTTGTCAGGGAAGCTCTGTAGGGGGAAACATAACATTATCATTTAGGGGTGTACTCACTTTTGTTGCCAGTAGTTTTGGCATTAATGGCTGTGTGTTGCATTATTTTGAGGGGACAGCACATTTACACTGTTATACAAGCTGTATACTCACTACTTTACAGTGCAACCAAGGATCATTTCTTCAGTGTTGTCACATGAAAAGATATCCTTAAATATTTACAAAATGTGAGGGGGTGTACTCACTTCTGTGATATACTGTTGATAGATAGCGATAAATGACAGATACAATAGATGATAGATAGATAGAAATAGATGTTAGATTAGAATGATATAGATTAGGTGGGTGGGTGGGTGGGTGTAGGTAGGTAGATTACAGAGGTAGACAGACAGATAGATTAGATAGATTAGCAATAGCAATAGCAATAGCAGTGGACTTATATACCGCTTCATAGGGCTTTCAGGCCTCTCTAAGCGGTTTACAGAGTCAGCATATCGCCCCCAACAATCTGGGTCCTCATTTTACCCACCTCGGAAGGATGGAAGGCTGAGTCAACCCTGAGCCGGTGAGATTTGAACCGCTGAACTGCTGATCTAGCAGTAGCCTGCAGTGCTGCATTTAACCACTGCGCCACCTTGGCTCAGTAGAAGATTAGGTAGATAGATATATTAGAGATAGAAAGATAGATATAGATAGATAGAAAGATAGATATAGATAGATAGATAGAGAGAGAGAGAGAGAGAGAGAGAGAGAGAGAGACGGTAGATACGGTAGATAAGCAAGGTAGGCAGGTAGATAGGTAGATTAGATAGGTAGGTAGGTAGATGACAGAAAATGTACAAATTGGTGGATTACATGTTTGGAAAGACTTTTCCCCTTTCCCAAAGGTTTTCCTTTCCTGTGAGCCGATCTGACTTTTCTGCTGGACCTGCAGAGACAGGAAAAAGAAAAAGGAGTTTTTTTGTCCAAGAGGTGATGATGATTTGATACTCTTTGACTTGCCTCTCACAACAGCCACACACCAAAGGCCTCTTTGCCTTTGCCTCCATCCTGGAGAAGGTTACCAAGCTCATACAGACAATAGACTGGACCACAAAGCTAAGGGAATGTCCCACGTTTCCACCATTTCCTATTTCACAAGATTGGCCAAGTTTCTGCCCTCTACATCAATACAGTCCAGCTGTCCAGGAATGTTCTGATCAGATGGTATTATATCTTTTATTTATTTATTTCCCCCCCTCCCCATAGAATTTTTTTATTTTCCATTTTCATAACATATAATCACATGTATCCTATTACATAGTCAATATCATGTTGTATTATTAAGTAATGACATCAATTCATCTTACCATCAACTACCAAAGGAAAAGAAAAACCAGTTATTGACTCTTCTGCTCTCCCTACACCATATTTATCCAACCCTTTCTTCCCCCTCTATCCTCCCCCTTTCTACCTCCTTTCTTCCCTCCATCATCCTTTTCTACTTTTCTACTTCCCCTTCCTTTCTCCTTCTCCTCTCTCCCCTTACCACTCCTCCTTATACACCTCCTCTTCCCCCCTCACCCTCTCTCCTGTCCCTCTCTTCCTCTCTTTCTTCTCTCCTCTGCCTCCCACTCTTCTACCTCCTTTCTTCCCTCCATCATCCTTTTCTACTCTACTTCCCCTTCCTTTCTCCTTCTCCTCTCTCCCCTTACCACTCCTCCTTATACACCTCCTCTTCCCCCCCCTCGCCCTCTCTCCTGTCCCTCTCTTCCTATCTTTCTTCTCTCCTCTGCCTCCCACTCTTCTACCTCCTTTCTTCCCTCCATCATTTTCTACTCTACTTCCCCTTCCTTTCTCCTTCTCCTCTCTCCCCTTCCCACTCCTCCTTATACACCTCCTCTTCCCCCCCCTCGCCCTCTCTCCTGTCCCTCTCTTCCTATCTTTCTTCTCTCCTCTGCTTCCCACTCTTCTACCTCCTTTCTTCCCTCCATCATTTTCTACTCTACTTCCCCTTCCTTTCTCCTTCTCCTCTCTCCCCTTACCACTCCTCCTTATACACCTCCTCTTCCCCCCCCTCACCCTCTCTCCTGTCCCTCTCTTCCTATCTTTCTTCTCTCCTCTGCCTCCCACTCTTCTACCTCCTTTCTTCCCTCCATCATTTTCTACTCTACTTCCCCTTCCTTTCTCCTTCTCCTCTCTCCCCTTCCCACTCCTCCTTATACACCTCCTCTTCCCCCCCTCACCCTCTCTCCTGTCCCTCTCTTCCTCTCTTTCTTTTCTCCTCTGCTTCCCACTCTTCTACCTCCTTTCTTCCCTCCATCATCCTTTTCTACTCTACTTCCCCTTCCTTTCTCCTTCTCCTCTCTCCCCTTACCACTCCTCCTTATAGACCTCCTCTTCCCCCCTCACCCTCTCTCCTGTCCCTCTCTTCCTATCTTTCTTCTCTCCTCTGCCTCCCACTCTTCCTCTCATTCCCTTGGTGTATTTCAGCTTCTGAGCAAACTCCCTTTTTATTTTGAATGACTTAAATAGATGCCTATGGCCACCAATGTCATTCATGGACAATCTGGCCTCCAAACTCCACAATCCTTTTCTAAGATCTTTCTTGCCAGGCATCTATGTCAAGTAGAGGGAGTCCTCATCTTCCAGCCACAAATGAACCCAAAATTTCTTTTGCTAAGTGAGACAAAAAGAACAGTTGCAGGAATTAGGCATGGCTAGTTGAATGGAAAGAAGGACCAGGGGAGACAGGATAGCAGTCTTCCAATATCTCAGGGGTTGCCCCAGAGAAGAGGGAGTCAAGCTATTCTCCAAGGCACCTGAGGGCAGAACAAGAAGCAATGGGTGGAAACTAATCAAGGAGAGAAGCAACTTACAACGGAGGAGGAATTTCCTGACAGTGAGAACAATTAACCAGTGGAACAACTTGCCTCCAGAAACCGTGAATGCTCCAACATTGGAAGTTTTAAAGAAGACATTGGATAACCATTTGTCTGAATTGGTATAGGGTCTCCTGAGCCTAGAAGACTTCCAAGGCCCTTTCTAACTCTGTCATTCCATTTCTCTGCTAAGTAACTAGTAGAATGGTTTTTCTTCAGACTAGAAGACCTCCAAGGCCCCTTCCAACTCTATTCTTCTGCTAAACACCAAGTTTCTTCATCAGACTGAATTAATGTCCCAAAGCTCAGGTCTTGAATACACATTATTAATAATTCACATTATTAAGAAAAGTCACATCGGAATACCATGACAAAATGATACCGATGGGTAAAGAGGAGGGAAGAAGTTTGGGACAGAAGAACACGGATAAGTTAAGAACTGGAAAATACGGTATTAATATTGTAGGATAGGTAGGAATTGGATATCTATATGTACTGGTAGTAACTATATAATGAAAGGGATTAATGGGTAGGTAATTTGACTGATTACACAGACCTATGTATCGGATATATCTTGTTATTGTTGTAAGATCAAAAACTCTATGGAAACGAACTATGCCAGAAATGTTGCACTATGTCCAACGTTTTTAATGTCTACCTAATAAAAACCTTTTTTTAAAAAAAAAGAAAGAAAGAAAAGCCACATTTTTCCTCCCTATGATTTGTTCCCTCTGGGATAGGAGTCTCAAAAACTTACCAGTTCCGTCTTGGAGAACCATTTAAAGGGGTTGAAG